>NW_020955443.1:522853-569112 GCF_003031625.1 Empidonax traillii
GATTTAAGACTGGTATGTCAGGAGTCATCAGCTTTCACGGCAAAGGTTAGGGAGCAGCTCAGCCAAGGAAACGTGAGAATGGGGGGAGGGTTCAAGTGCAAGAAGTCCTGACAGAAGAACTTAAAAGCTATTTTCCCACTAGTTAGGCAATGAGCACTGGCAGGATATATACTCCATGTACACAAGGACTGCCTGCATTAAAGGGATGTGAATCCAGCAAAATTATGATCTATGGACTGTTCTGATTCAGGCTAGACTGCTCAATTTTGTAAAATAAATGTATTCTTTACAAAAAGAATAGAAATTCTGCAACTGTGATGTCTTTTACAACAAAACTGGTTACACTGGCTATCAGAGCACAGAGCCAGTTACATCAGTATTCTGCTTCCCATAGAAACTGTGATTATATTTTACAGGAAAGAATATAAAAACCAAGTCACTGAGTGATGCTTCCCTTTCAGTGTCTGAAAAGCAGCTATTTAAGAGACTTCTTGCCCCAGGCATTATACATGGAGTCCTTTTGACCAGCTGACAAAGACATTAAAAGTAGATTTTTACAGTAACACACTAACAAAACTTTTCAAGAGTCCTGCTGTCAAAAACAACTGCTGGCTTTATTCCTTTATGGATACATTTGGAAGACAATGAGCACTGCTATAACTCATACTTGCTGTATTAATGGTAGTATTTTTACTAATTGAAAATATTTAGGTGGGTTTAGTCTTCTAAAGATCTCCTTTCCCCTCGCTTTTTTTAATCTCCACATGCAGCTGAATCCCTCCCCTCTCCCCTGCACTCCTGTGGATGGGAGGTATTTCTGCATCTCTGTAAGGGGGACCTGCAATCCCAGCCCTTTCTCAGCAGCCTGATGCACTGATTTGTGTTTTAGGGGCACTCAGAGGAGATCCTGTTCTTACTTCTTACGAGTCAAAGCAGTATTTGTGGGAAAGCATGGATAAGGCAAGTGTAACCTGTTGATAGGTACTCTCAGTCTGATAACTCAGTGATTGCACTGACAAGCACACAAGTGTATTCTCAAAGTCCACAGAGCCTTCCTGCTACATGAATTTACAGGACAGCGCCTACAGCAGTAGGAGTTTGCATTACATCATCACTACATATGTTACTTTTGCTGAAACCAACAGGTGTCTGCAGCCTGATGTAATCCCAGTTTGTTAGATCTGGAGACAGTGAAAGTTTGGTTTGGGAAGAGCGAAGGCATCAGCTTATGTAAAACAAACAGGAAAGGTGTTTTCTTCCATTAGAAAATACTGCCTTGGTGATTCCCTCAAGCATCTTCTGCACTGCAAGAAACCACTACACTGGCTGGCACTTACCCTGTGTTTTCGCTGCTGTAATCCCAGTTTGTTAGTCCCTTAGAGTACAAAATGCTGATGGGATTCACCGGGATTTGTAAAGGATGGCTGTACAAGGAATGACCCCAACCAACACAGCAGACTCCCATCAGTTTAAAACACAGGATGGTGTCACCTGGATGATGGCAGTGATTGACACATGATAATGAGAAGAGAAACTGCTGTGGTTTTCGCTGAGGACAGGGTTGCAAATCACTGACATACAAAATTAATTTTGTAAATTCTATCTGTAACTTCCCTGACTCAGGGGAGCCTACAATTAACAACTGCCAAAAGCAAGTTTCAGAAGCAGAACATAAGGAAGCATATTGGACTGAACAAGACAGGAACTCTTCATGGAGAACATGCACTTAAAAAGAGGAACTGGTAGAGAAAAGAATGGATAATAACAGAAGCTGAAGGATTGCTTTAAATACACGAGAGGCAAAGCTGAAAACAGCACCAGTTGTGTAGTGAGATGTCTAGACTACTCCCCCCTCAAGTCTCAAAAATCCATGAAGCCTTAAGTCTCCCTCAGGCCAGCAGCACTGAAGACATTAGGTTTATCACTAAAAATGCCACAATGATTTATTTTTTGTTTTACCCAACAGACATCAGTACTAATGAATAAATATCCTGCATATCCACATCCTTTTTTCTGACACTTCGGGCTTCCCTCGGTTAAAATAATTAAAGCTTATTCACTAAAACAATGCCTTGTTCCTACAGGTTGCTGTAGAAGCAAGTCTTTGAGAAAAACCAGTTAAGAGAATTAGACTTCAGTCTTTCGCACGGGAACCATTATATTTTTAGTATGAGAATGAAACAAGCAAATGATGTGCAACAAATGACAGCTCACAGTTACATACATTTAGTGTGAGTTAAAGCATTACACAGCCATTAAAATCAAGTGACAGCATGCACTTGTTTTTGTTGGAGTTTAACTTTTATACAGATAAAATTCCCTAATATACTTTTGTTTCTAAGGTTTTCAAAACATGAGACACAAGATGGCCCATCAGGATTAAAAAAAAAAATAATAATCAAGAGTATTTATTAGATGCTAATGTACAAAAGAATAGTTTTTAAGAGGTGGTCATAATGAGAGCACACAATTATGAAAATAAACTGGTGTGCTGTTAGCTCAGCCAAAGCCAAAACCTTAAAGAATCCTCTTCCACTAAGCACCCAGAGCAAGTTCTCACAGGTATTTACTTTGTTCTGTAATTCTATTTACAATTTACAAAAAAGTCTCAAGATGTACCTGTGGCTTCATGCCACCAAAAAAGTGTCTATTAACCCCAAGCAATAGAAATATGACAGACTTACCTCTGCTCCAAACCAAAGCTGTCCTGCAAGGTTGTCATGGCGTATTTCCTCAGGAAACTTAACACAAAAGTCTCGGTTGGCCCGGTCATGCGGAATGCATTCATCCATGATCTGATTTATGATGTTCAAAACATTATCCTGAAGCAAAATATAGGATACCATATATATTGGTCCCAAAGAAAACCCACAACTTTTTTTTTAGACTTTTAATAGGATTTATTAGTGAGGCACCAATTAATTAGGATGGATGGAAAATGAAATATTGAACTCTCATGGTCTTCATAAACACAGAGAAAATAGAGGATAATATTGCACAGAAAGAAGAGTACCAAATTTCAATCTTCCTAATTTTCCTAGAAATTGTTTCTCAGATTATTTGCATTTAACTTTGACTACTTTACTGGGACTTCTGATGAGGACGCATGCTTTAAAGAACTCATTACCTTCAGCATTTATCTACAAAATATCAGTAAATAAACTAGAAGTACAAGCCAATTATACTTCTTCCATTTCCCCTCACCAGCCCCAATGATATGCACTTCATTATTCCCCAAAAGAGCACCTGAAGCTGCTCGAAATTGGGTTATATTGCCACCATTGTGGTTGAATAGACTTAAACACATCCTAGGAATCTAAAGCAGGCAGTCTCCACACTTGAGTCCCCAGTGAGCAAGGGCTGGTGCCTCATCACCAGCCACCTCATCACCCAGACATCCAGGAGGACAAGGGGACACTGCACAAGTCAGAGTGTTAATAACTGCTCTGATCTGCATCTGTACCAGGACAACAATCAAAGACCTACAAGCAGTTTCTTGATATGCAGTAAATAATCTGTATTCATTTATTTGAAAAGATAATTTTCACGTCCCCCTGCTGGGAACCGCACGGAATTTGATTAACATAATAAAGGTAGATTGAGAGCATGAAAAAGGCTGAGTGCTTTCATTAAAGATGTTTTGTCTGTCTCATGCTTCTTCCACTATTTACAGAAATCACGTTCTATTTAAAATATTTTTCAAGCAAATACAACCAAATCTGTCTGCACAAAACTGTTTAACAAACAGAATTGCTTCAAGTCTACACCCCACTGTTTTATTTTCCTCTGCACGTAAAAAATAATAGAAGGCAGGAATTTTGAAGAAATCTGCCCTGTTAGTACGATCCCCATGGAGAAAGACAAAACCTACTTAACCACAAGAAATTATTCACATCTTCTGCAATTTCTGTGCAGACTGCTGCAACTGCTGTTGCTATAAAATAATCTAAACACTAATGTTGTAATCACAGTTGTCTTCAACCAAAATAAATGAATAAATTAACCCCTGGCAATATTTATTACACATTGGTATAAAGTACTTGATGTGTTAACAATTAAAACATTTTTGCATTAAAGTATTTTTTGCAAGGCTGTAATGAGATAACATGTTCCATTTCAATAAAGTTAAAAACAAACAAACAATACTCCATGTTTAATAGACACTGCTACATGGAATATTCAACCATCTAAATTTTCATTTCAACCTCTAAAATTTGAAAATCAAATGCTCCCTTCCTTCCATTTCTCAATTGATGGTATTGAGTTTACTTCTCTCACCATTACTTAGCTAGGTCTGGCTGGGGAACCAAAATATTTTCAAAGCAGGTCCCATAAGAAAAACAACTCCTAAACTACTTAGCTCCTTCCCAAAGTTACAGAGCAAAGAACGAGACTGAGGATAAAAATAAAAAAAAATAACAAAACAACCAAACAACATTTAAATTGTAGAAGGGCATGAGTCACTCATGCTGTATTTTAAATCAGTTATTACTGATCTATTTCAAGAACAGATGCTTTGCCTGCAGCTCCCACTTTATCACCAGAGCAATACAGGTTGCTCTTTTTCATTAGGATGAAAAAGCCACATTCGTGTTTTCAGAGGATTAACAAAAGTTTGCCAAGACCCTTTAGCATTGGAGAGACAGAGTGATAAAAAGTAATCCTAACACTTAAATGTAACAAAAGTTTCAAGAAATACCAAGAAATATTAAGGCAGGGAACTCTGAGAGAAATTCTATTCAAATCTGATTACATATATCAGATTTTAAATAATCCAATTACATTTTATTTTAGGACATGATATTCCAATTTATTTTACTTGCCACCAAACTTCAATATGGGGAAATGCAATTTTTCTCTTGCTTTTTTTTCTAAAAAGCTATACAGAATAGGATGGAAAGATATATTGAAAAGCTCTGCTCCCTAAATTTTATTTCACTTTAATGGATTATTTTTTAAATGCAATCTTATTTGACAGCAGCTACAAGACAGACTAAATTCCCCTTCCATAATCACCTCCATACATACTCAAAATTCCTGATATATCCAAGAACATTTTATGCAAATGAAGTAAGGCAGGAGGACTCTTACACAGTAAGCAACTGTTCTGTTTCATGTTTTTGTTCTGTTTCTCTAATCATTACACCTGTTAAAAAGTACTAAGATGCTGCCTAAATCATCTCAGGAGATAATTATTATAAGCATCATGAAACGTTATACCTTAATGCATTTAAATCAAATACTGCAACTAAAGGCAACAAGACAAAACGAAGATAATTCAACTTTCTATGATAATACTAAATTTTCAGTATATCATGTGCTTATCACCTAAATGACACTTCATATTCTTCCTCATTTCTTCAACATTCCTATAATCTCTAGATGCCTCTGCTCCAGAGCACCCAAGATCTACCAACACATCTCCACATTTGCCAACTTTGACTCAGGTTTTCTTTTTTTAAATAAAACTATTTTTAGCATGTGCAATACTAGTAAGTTAAACCACAGGTAGTTAGAATTTTAATGTACACTTCCCGAGGGAGATAAATCACAACAGCTCCATCTCCAGTACCAGCTGTTTGTAAGGAGTTATCTGCCTCCACATGGGCAGCTGGTCATTCTGTCAAAAGGCTAAGTGAAAAAGCCAATTAAAAAGATGGCCATCTTTTCCTGCACAGTCTAGTGGGGATATTGGAAGATTAGGGAAAGAAAAGTTGATGGAACTTTGCTATATAGTGTATGAATGCTAGAAGATTTCTACAACGGGAATTGCTTTTGCTGTTTTAAAATGTGCAATTTCCCAGGTTCTCTGCTGTTCTACAGGATTTATTTTATCCTCCTACAGAAAAAAAACCCACAAAACCACAACAATTCTCCATCACTTTCCTTCCCTCTTCAATTCTTCTTATGGCACCCAGAGCAGAGCAACTTCAATAAGAAATCTGGAATATTTGCTCCCATAATAATTTCAAATTTCAGCTGCTTTGAAACTGGAAGGATGCCAGCCAGTTTAGACAGACTATCCAAGACATTGTAAGCAAATTAGTCTTTTCTTTGGAAGAGCTTTAAGAAACATTCAATTAATTTAATTACAACATTCTGCTTTGTAAGCTAATAACGAATGGGTTTGGCTACATGGTAGCGCTGAAATTTTGCTCTAATTTAAGCAACAGAAATCAATTACTTGGAATTGAAGTAGTAAATCTTTCACTTGATCCATCTTTCTACATAAAAGCCTCCGGATTTTAATGTATCCTTTAGTGGCTTTATGTGTTATCTCTTGGTTTATTTGCACACAGGGATGTGCACAGTTTCGGTTCAGGTGCTCTGTTGAGGCTTTACAGAAGCAAAACAGGCACCCACCGCAGAGATTCTGCTTTGGGATTTACTCCAACCTCCCCATTTCCCAGAAAACACAGCTCAGTGTTTCACATAACAGAGAGCACTTACATTTCATTTAGATAGGAAAGATAATGAGTGGTAGTGAGACAATGTATGTAGTTAGCCACAGCAGAGGACAAAAAGTTGGTTTATTTTTGGCCTGGCAGTAATTGGCTGTATAGTCAATTATCAGAGCATAAAGGTAACATCAAATGCTGTATTAGCTTCCAGAACGGGTACTAAAAAAAAAGCCAATAAATTCACCTTATTTATACTATAAAACATATGTTTAGATCAACAAAAGGCAGACTTATCTACCCTTTTGTACATGTCCTTGATAAAACTTATGCTGCTCTTCCACTTCAGTAAATTTAATATAACCTTTCTGAGGCCTTCTGCACGATTTCTTCAAAGGAATATAAAATATAACTTCCTTTGAGGAACTACTGTTTAGTACCTCTTAAATATCCATTTTTTGAATTATCAGTAAAATCTAGCCAAGGCAACACAGTCTATGATAATATCTCCATGAGCTGAATAGATGGTATTTTAGCCTCTTCATTTAAATGTCCTTCATGCTTTTTCCTGCAGAACTCCTCCAACATCATGTTATGACAAAGAGAAGCCACTGATGAACACAAATTAATGCCAAATATAAAGGAAGATTTTATTGTAATTAAAGCAATTAGCTAGTATTCAGATTTCTATGGGCTACTTTTATTAACAGAAGAAGCCCATAATAATGTGTCCTACTCTCTGATGTAACAAACAGGATTTCAAAGGACAGGCAGAAGTCCTGGCTTCAGAACCCAACAGAGTCTTTCTTCAGACAGCTATTCCACATCCAAAGTCTCTCTCCAGGCAGTAGAGAGTTCTATGGCTTTCCCTCCAGTCCATCTTGCACAGATCCCAAAGGTGCTTTCAGGCTCTTTTTGCCTCATCAGCGAATTGACTTTCCCATTGGCAACACAGCTCCATAAAATCGTTTAGGTTGGAAAAGACCTTTGAGACCACCAAGTCCAACCGTTAACCCAGCACTGCCAAGGCCACCACTAAACCATGTCCCCGAGTGTCACATCTACATACATGTCTTTTAAATCCCTCCAGGGATAGGGGATCAGCCACTGCCCTGGACAGCCTCTTCTGATGCTTCACACCCCTTTCCATGAAGGAAGTTTTCCTAATATCCAATCTAAACCTCCCTGGTGCAACCTGAGGCCATTTCCTCTTGTCCTCTCACTTGTTACTTGGCAGAAGAGACAGTCCACCACACTACAGCCTCCTGTCAGGTAGCTGTAGAGAACAATAAGGTCTCCCCTTGAGTCTCCTTTTCTCCAGATTAAAAAAAGCCCAGCACCCTCAGCACAAACTTTGTGCTCAGCCACACTATTTCTGACACAGGCCAGGATGCCATTGGCCTTCTTGGCCACACACTGGCTCATGTTCAGCTGCTGTTGACCAGCACCCCCAGGTGCTTTCCCACTGGGCAGTTTTCCATCCACTCTGCCCCCATCCTGTAGCACTGCAGGGGGTTGTTTTGACCCAAGGGCAGGTCCCAACACTTGGCCTTGCTAAACCTCAGACCACTGGCCCTGTCATCTGCAAACTTACCAAGGATTTTTCTATGTATCAACTTTGGGAAGTAGCTCCTAGTTTAACCTAGCTCACTACAGAGTGGTACCAAAATTCACCATGAAAAAGGTAACTTGTATCTCCAGCAATCTAAATTCTGTACTGCCCCAGACTTGCAACAACAACTCTCAGCAAATAAAAGAGAAATCCCCATTCACTGAGGGTAGAATGGAGGAGATGTAATCATGAATTACTCCCATCTTTGCCTTGCCTTCCCCTGCTGCAAAGTGGAAACTTCCTGCATCCTCAAAACACTGTGCTGAGCTGGCATGGAGCCAGCTTTCTTCCCTATGGTTCTCTGCTGTAAATTAATTCCCTGACCTGCAGTGCACAGCATTTTCATTCCACTCTGTCCACAGTCTTAGATAACAGGCAGTTTCTCAGAATGACCTATTTGATCTATACAAGCAAGTGGAAACACATGAAAAAACTTGTTAACATGGGAAACTACAATTTAAGACTACAGTACTAACCACTACTGGGACCCTTTTTTTAAAAGAAAAAATATCTCACAATATTAATTACTCCCTACAAAGAATCAAATATGAAACACAGAAAGGAAATAAAATTCCAGTCAAGCATTTTATATTTTCTAGTCGTTGTGCCAATAATTCTATAGTGACCAAAAGTTTCCCAACAGTGATGAAGAAAAGCTGTTAAACAGACAAGATTTAAAAAGATACAATTAATAATTTTATTTTTCTGATTGGAAATGTTTAACTCTGCACATTTGTTTTCTACCCAGCTGTAACATTCCATTGGTCACCTGACATTACTGGGTGGGAAAAGGTAAATTTAAAATCTGCATTTTTGGCCCAAGTCCAACAGACTCAAATCAACTCTTCTGATACTTACAGGTTACTTAGTGTATTTAGAACAATTGCACTCAAATTCATTTCCTTCATTCAGAGTGAAGTATGGTGAAAACATATGAAAGAGTTGACAAGTCTGCCATTTATTTGCAAAATAAATGTTACAAGCTTTCACTCAATGGCACACCCAACAGCAAACAGGTACCTGAGACCAACTGTGTGAAGATGTCAGGCAGCACAGAGAAGACATCTGTTGGAGCACTGCAACTCACACAAATAATCATTACTGGGAGTAATGAAATGACAAATGGTGCAATCAGTTATAAAACAACTGAACTGGAGATGAAACTCTAGAGGAAAACATCCAAATTTACAAGCTCTGTTATGACAGATAAAAAGTACAGTGGAAATGTGCATTGTCTCTGATTAAAGCTTAATCTTGACATCATCACTTCAGGAAGGCTTTCCTCAGTTTCACTTTCTTTATTAAACTGGCACTGTCCCCACCTAAATTAAATTAGAAGATATTTTAAATTAGTTGCATAAAAAAGAATAATTTTCTTTGAATAAGGCTTAGTTCACTCTCCCGTCAGTCAACTGCCTAATCCTTCTGGCACAAATTTCTGGCTTTCCTACATCTGCATAAAGTCTCTTAAATACAGAACTCACGCGAATTTTTCTAGAGTCCACCAGTTCTACTTCAGAAAAGGCCTCAGAACCAGATACAATTCACAAAACGAGCAATGCTTCCCTCCTCCCCACAGATCAGTGAGTAACATCCAAGTGTTCCCATACAACTGAATGGGTTGGAGAATCTGCCTTTGTTTTTACTTCTTCCCTCTCATGTTAAAAAATATCTGCTACAGTTTCTAAACTTTGGGAGCATGAAAGTTTCTTTCAGTCAACTTCTTCCCTTGATCTCAACAATTACCCTGCTGTCTCCTTCATTGACCTCTGCTAACATAACTAATATAATGCCTCGAGGGATGCAAATTAAGCAGGCAAGAAAGACTTGGTCATTACTTTAGCTAAAAGCACTCCTGGTTCAATCCACACTGTTTAGCCTCTATATCAATTAACAAAGTATCATCAGGAATAGATTCTGGCTAACTTCTAACCAATCATTAGGCTTCAGAATCCAGCAGGGAGTTTCTTACAGTTTTGTCTACTTTGTCTCCTTTAATGAGATCTATTTCTGCCTAATTCTACAAGAAAACGTTCTTCAGTGGACAGATGCAATCAAACACGAAAACATGGCACCTCTGAACTGCCTCACTGTTCACGCTGATTATGGAACATACTCCCAGTTTGCTCTTGTCAAGAATGTTAATGATACAATTAGTATTTCTCAGATAACTCATTGCCAATCCACTACAGCCCTGTCCTCTGAGTTCTTTAACAGCTCTTCACAGACACCTTTTTCATCAAGGGATGCCCATTGATGCTGACTTCCTTTGTAAAAATTGCTTCTCTTCAGCATGGATACAATTCAGATAAAGCACTGAATGAAAGGGCATATTTTCCCCTAGGGATTCTTTATTCTCATACCACTTAAACTTATCAGATAATAGGAGACACCTTCAGATAAGTTTCTTTTACACCTGAAAGAGAAAGCCACTTTTCATCACAGACGGGCGTCAGGTCAATCTGCAGTGTCAGCATTTGGCAGCAAGGCCAATTTGAGAAGTCAGTCCCTTATCTCACCTTCTTTGCAGCTTCTGTCCCCACCTCTGGGCTGTCACATGCTGTGTCACCAGCACTCTGAGCTTACCTTGTACCGGGGCACACGGGAATGGTTTCAGTGCAGTGATCCACGGCAGCCCCGGTCATTTCACCACTCAGGTTCACAGAATGGCTCTGCAAATACGTGCATCACTACAGCAAATGTGTGCATCAGGACAACTGAAGAAGTGTTTCCCAGAGGTACAAAGCTGATCAGCTTAAACTGGCCATGGATAAGGATCTATAAATCCACTGATCTCAGAGCTGGGCTTTGCGGGATGCTTAAGTGTGGGGATAGGAACCAGAATAAAGTAAATTTGGAATGAAAAACTTTTAGACTGACACTGCCAACAGACCATGAAATAATGCCTAAGGACCTATGTGTGATAACACATTTGAATAGGTTGGGGTTTTTTTATAAAATTAAAATTTATTTATCTTGTTTGCCCATACTCAACTACATATCCAAGCAATAAAGTTAAGAGATTTATTGAAACTAAGATGTTTATAACATTGCTACTGACTGCCCAAGGGCTTGCTTCAATCAAAGACTGGGCAATCCACATGCACAGTTGCTGAAGCTATCATAGGACTCTAACCAAAACCACTCAAATTTACATGAATATTTTTTTCTGAAATCACTTGATGCATTTCCATCAGTACAGTTATAAAACCCAGCACTGGTAATAAAAGCACTGGTAGATTTAAAAGCCTTTACATACTAGGAAAGAAAGAACACACTTAGCATTAAATACAAATGAAAAACCTGATTTCACTGATTACAGAATTAATTGAGTAATGCTGGAACTGTGCATCTATAAACAAAAGACAAAGAAAGGCCAATGTGAAATTATATCACCAATTACATCCAACAATAGTTCAACTCAAAACTGCAGAGCCAAAATCTTTGGAGACTTTTATTCTATGATTGTTCAAGCCTCTAATAATTTCTACTGTCTCTGTATTTTAAATGAATGATATAAGGTTCTATTTACATCAAGATAATGCTGCTTTCCATGTTGAAGAATCCCCTCATAATTTCCTTTTCTCAATTATAAAATATGATTTACTTCTGGTCTCTTATTTGCATAGCAGAATAAGCCAGACAACCACAAATATATTAATTAGATCTACTGAGAAAACTCTTCACATTCCAGCTACAGGGTTAATTTATTTTACAGTCAAATTTGCAAAATCCCTATGGAGGACAATATTGCAAATAATAAACAAGGCTGCCACTGAGGCCAGAGGTTCATACCAATGTGTGAAAATTGCAAATACTTTTAAATCCCAGTTACCACATAACTCAAAAGTAGACATGACTCTGCAAGCCTGCCAGAACTCATCCTTTTTAATTTATGTCTGCATCAAACCTAAAAAAAAAAAAAAAAAAAAAAAAGAAAACAAAACCCCCACCCCCAAAAACACCTTCTCACAGTATCAGAGCAATTCTAAAGCAAAAATTTCAAGAGCTTACGTCAAGAAGGTCGCTCAAGCTCAGTGCCTCAGTTGCACAAATCAATTCAACAAGCTTTGCAGCCTGGAGATGATCATCACTTAACACTTCTACATGAACTATTACACTGTTTTATTATGAACACTATGTAAGTGGAAAAGCAACAACTTCAACAGTAGTTTCAGATACCCCAGGGCAATTGAGAAATCAAGGAATACAAGTAACTGTTGCTTGGTATTTGTGTAAGTAATCTTCAGGCATAGGAACCCTGAGAACTCCAGCAAACTGAAAATGTGCTCTCAGGGCAAGAATTTATATTGTATACATGGTATGGCAGTGTCAAGAGCACTACATCTTTTTAATTAAATTTTGGGCTATTTTCCTGAAATACTGAACAAAGAGCAGTATCAGCAGGTAAGAAGGTAGCTGGCTTCATTTGCTTCGCAGCACAAAGAACTGACTACTTGGGGTTACGCTGCTGCTGTTCAAAGTGTTGGAAAAATAGCACTAATGGAAATCCAGCAGCAGAAAACAGGTGGTAGAGGCAAAAAGGTAAGCTTTCTTAAATAACAGCACACTGTCTGTGTAATTCATTTCACCCAAGTACATATTTCCCAAAGTCTTTAAAATGGGGAGTTTCCATGTGTGCAAGTAGTGCAAAATTACGCAGTAGCAAAGCCATCAAATTTGTCCTTATCACAAGCTGTTTTCATATCAGTCATCTCAAACTTCTTTGAAGCAAAACTAGCTTGCTAACACTTGTATACTTTCAAAAATGAATATATTTTTTTACTTACTGACTTAAAGCCTGCATTATTTTTCACCAAGAACTCTGTGCAGCAATGACCTAACACAAATTTTCTTTTCCAAAGTGTAAGATGGAGGCAGAAGACAGTCAGTGCATCTCTACACCAAAAAAGGAGCTTGGAGTTATGCTTGAAGTATTTAAACTTCCCTTCTCTCTAATTATAAAGCTGCAATGACTGAACAAGCTACCCTAAAGGGTAACAATTTACTTTCTTCCCATCACCTTGAACTCCAGCCATTCAATTAGTAGTCTACTGTTAAATAATACACTAATAGCAACAATAGGGCAGTCTGAAGTTATTCTATTCTCTCAAACTTCTATACATTTTGTAATCCCTCCTTGTAATATGCAGAAGTCCTGGCTGTGTCCAATGTTTAATATATGCAGATAACCATTTAAAGGTTTTCATCTAAAGGTGCAGCATGAGGAACCGGCAAGAGGAACACAAAAAAACAATGTTGCACAATACTCCACAAAATATTCTTCATAACAATCCATCATTACTAATTTAATTATTTCACATTAAAAAACAGCCTTTAACTTTCAAGTATGGTAAGGTCACATTGAAAATTAAATTCTACTGCCAAGAACTGTCTTAAAAAAATTAATAACTTGCCTTGTCTTCCTTATCATACTTCTCCAGCATTAAAGAAAAAATAAAAGGGAATTTTTTATATGATTAAGGGAAAAAGCTTCTAACAGAAGAAAACAGACTTAATCCCCAAGTACAGAAACATCACCAAATAAATAATTTGCATGTATTGTTAATCTTGCTAACATGGTGCTACCATGTGCACATGGAGGAAAGAAGGCAAACTGCAGCATATTTAAGTCGTGAGACAACATAAACAATTCAGTAGCTGATACTAGAATTTATCCTTTGAAACAATAAAAGTAAAAATAATTAAAATCTAGCAAATCACACTAGGGCAGAGCTGAGAGCAATCCTCTGATGGCACTGCTGAAGAATGTGGGAGAACTATAAAGCTCCTGATAGTCAAACATGTCACATTACATTTATTCCTACAGAACTGGATCTGGTATAGTCCCATACTTCACAAATGCTGGGAAAAGTCAGGCTTAAAATTACCTGGGCTCCACTGTCCTCATTTAGCCTTCATATGCTCTGGGAATTACACCAGTGTGTCTCAGGTCCACTACATCAATATTCAATCAAGGTACCAACAGGCCAATTATTCTTCATGTAAAAAGTATGATCTGAGGCAAGTAATCATGCATTAAGAAATGAAGCATTTTTTAAAACAGACTTTTAGAAAACTTTAATACCACAGAAATTAAGAGCCTTCTATAGCTGGGTTCTCTCTTACAAAGAATAAAATGCTGTATTTTTTAATTTGAATAAAACTTGTGACCAAAAAAAATTACTGTTCTAACTGAAGTACAGGTAACATATTAATTTTGCTCTCCAGTTCTCACCTCATGTTTTATATGGGTGATTACCTCATTTTCCACCAAAAAGAGTGGTTTTCCATAAAAGTTTGCATGCAATGAATGTGGTCATCCTGAGCAAATGGTACAGTTTAACCTCGATTCACATTCCTTTTAATAACAACCCACGGTTTCCCCAGCATGCACCATTTAACATAATATAATCACATCCCCCTTTTCACTGATAAAAAATTAATTGTGTTTTGTATACAAAGATAAGTTCCCTTTTCATTATTTAGCAACTTGTCAATCTAGCTTCAGTTTCACCCTTGTGCATTATTGATTACCACCTGTGTTGTCATTTCATGCTACGTCAACTTTTATTTATTTTTAAACATATATAATAAAAAAATTCAAATGTCATACACTGAAAGAGCCTCTCTCCCACTGCAGAGAAACCCACACATGCTCTACGACAGAATTCGCTGCAGCTCAGTCATGGTTGTCCTCCACTGCTGGCACTTTGCAAACCCTGCAACAATTCCAGTGTTGTATGTGGTGGTGTTGTGTTGGAGGTCTTGCTTGTTTGGGGTTAGTTTTCTGTTGGGGTTTTCATTGCTGTTGTTGCTGAATTTGGTTTTCTTTAATTAAAGAAAACAACAATACACCAGGTACATGGTGCAAGCTGAGGTGAGAGGCAACTGGACTGCTTTCCCAGGATCACGCTGAAGTTGGTAACCACCTCCTAAAGTGACCCATTATCAAACATGATCTCTGCTTCAACAAGACACTAAACAGTATCAGACAAAGAGCTTTCCCCCTTTTTATACTTGTCTTATCCATCCATCT
This sequence comes from Empidonax traillii, assembly GCF_003031625.1. Taxonomy (NCBI): domain Eukaryota; kingdom Metazoa; phylum Chordata; class Aves; order Passeriformes; family Tyrannidae; genus Empidonax; species Empidonax traillii. Next base: position 537,903 of record NW_020955443.1, read on the forward strand.
CCATTTCCCAAAAGCAAGTAAGATTTCTAAGCTTTTAAGATACACAAAAGCATATTTCAAAGATGAAGGGCATATATTTTCTTTTACATTAAAACTCTGATTTTGACTGAACAAGGTGAAGTGCAAGGTCCTGCCCCATGTTGGGGAAATCCTCAATACCAATATGGACTGGACAATGAATGGATTGAGACCAGTCCAGCAAAATAGACCTGGATGAAAAACTGAAGGGCAAAGCTTTGTTTCTATTGACATTCTTAACTTATTTCATACTGATGCTTTCAGTTACCAAATTGAGCTTGGAGAAATTTGGAGAAAAGTCTGGTTGAAACACAGCATTTTTCATAATATTCACCATGTATTTTCCATTTTAGATTGCTACAGAAATTGAGACAGACAAATGATAACACAGCACAGATACGAGTGGCTTTCTCTGAGGGCTCTGACTCCTCAGCAACATTTACTTGTGCTGTGACAGAGAATGAGGTTCAGAATCACAGGTCTCTGCTTTCCACCACTACATATGGAGGAGTGACCTATACACGCAGTCCATGATATGCCACATTTTAAAGCCTAATATTAAAGCAAACTGAAACTGCTAATAGCTGACCTGATAATGGTAGGCTGCCAACTGCAGAAGTTCAAGAGGTGCTTTCCAAGCAGGCAAGTAACAGGAAGGGAGTGAAGTCAGTATAATACGCTACAAGTCAATGCAGCGTCCATCACCTCCACCACTGAACCAGAAACACTCATGTTTCACAAATAATATAAATTCTCCCCCTTAATATTCTGTGGTACAGTACAATGGGCAGCACAGCCGGGAAACTCTATGGTTTGCTTCAGGTCAGTGCCCCGATGGGACAAATTCCTTCCCTGTGCACTTCAGCAGATCAAGTTACACATTGCTGAGACACAATCTGCAGGAATAATGTTGATAAAACCTTGCTGGGAACTGACTCATATGCTATTCTGAGACCTCACTACTGTACACAAAGAAGTAATTCCCAGCATACTGAAGCAGCAAGCGCTATGATCCTGAAAACATTTTCACAATGCAAAGTACTTGTGCACAGGTTCGTTACCTATGAAGTCCTAACAAATCTCTGAGTTAGAAACACAGGTTGGTTTTTTTTCCTCTTTACTTTTAAACAAAACCAATCAAGTTCTGTAATACATAACAATAAACCTAATCCCATTTACAGAGCTGAGAAATTGTTTTAAACCAGTTTATCAACTCAACTAACAAAACAAGAATCAATGTGAAAACAGCAATGGTCAAAGCAAATTTAGAGAATGATCACAAATGCATAAGTGCATAATTCAAAAGGGTACATGAAGTACCATCACTTCTTATGCAATTCAATACCATGTGATGTTGTGATTAGCACAGGAAAGGACACCTTATTATATCACTAATATAAAAATACTGCAATAATTTGTACTGTAGGGGAAAAAACCCATCAGATGAACCAGCACTGCATATTACTCAAGATGCACTAACACAGAGATATTTTGCTTAAGGAAAACATGAAGTACTTTCCTTCTATTATCATCAATCAAGTTCAATAAACCGGTATGACATTCTACCTACCCTTTTGTTCTTTTAAGAAAAACTTACACAGCTTTTCATCATGCATCTTTGCACACTTTAGCTACTGTTAATTTTAAATGAAACCACCAGAGAAAGAAGTGTTTTACTCTGTTGAATAGGTATTAACTATACAATAAATGCAAGATACTGTGTTGATAGGTATGTTATGCTCTTACAATATTTAACCACTGACATACAGAAACCAAAGCAAAACCAGTGATGTAATTTTTATAATAGGCTACTGTAACTGGAAAACAGTGTTACATGACATTATTGTGAAAATGAAGAGTAAAGCTTTGAAAACCATTACCCTGATTCTTACTCAGAGATACATGCCACAGAGCATCCTGCTGTACAGCCAACCCACAGCATTTGAAACCCAAGCTGCAAGATCTTCAGAAATTCTGAAATATTAATTTAACTGTTAACAGTGTCATTCTTATCAGCAAATAGTATTACGATAAAAGAGCGTAAGCCAGCTTTCAGAATTGCAAGTTTCTTTACTAAGGAAGCATCAACAGTCTTTAAGACTGAAATTCTCCGCATATCTCATGGGAATACCACAATGCACCATATCTTCAACTTGCCTTGACTAATATTGCCAGTTTTGTTAAGACATCAAATATGAAAAACATCAAATATGTCCATTCTAAAGCACTACATTCTCGTTTGTCTGAGTCCGTTCACACACTATAATAAACTTGGAGATCTTCAACACTACTGTTGTAAGTTGAAAATGGAGGCAAAGTTACAAAACTTAGCTCTTCAGATATGGTTACAATTCAGCATAATATCTGTCTCTCCAAAAAGAACCACAGTTTGTAAGACTTGTGGTCTTTAAAAGAAAAAAAATCACACTAATTTAAAGATCATCAAATAATAACAATCATCTATTAATCCAGTAAACACTATCAGTAAATCACCTGAAAATAAGCAAGCCAGGAACAATTAATTTCAAAATCAGATGCAAAGACAGAAGAGCAAGGGATTTTAGAAGTCTTTGTCCCTAGAAAACACTAAAATCTGGCAGAAATAGTATACCTCTGAACTCAGGGAAGTAAAAATTGGGAATGATCTGGAAAGCCTAATGATATATGGAAAAAACAAGGACAGAACAGGGAAGAAAAAAAAAAGTAATACAAAGACTGGGAGTCTGGTTGACTATGTTCTGTGGTCACAAGACACTTCTCAGAAGCTTGTCTTGAAGAGTCAGAAGTGCACGTTTCTTAGTAAGAGGTCTCAGAATCGCCTGACTGTTGTTGCAGATACCACAGGGTTATTGCACAGTGCAGCTGCCACCCTACTTTCACATGCACAACCTTCCACTATAACCATTCTGACCCCAGGGCTGGCTGTTTCTTCCCCATTGTCCTCAAACTCCACCACACCTGAGGCTAAAACCAATTTGTCCTCCTACCATGCGATATTTGATTAGTAAATACTTACATTCCGAACCTTTATTAACATACTGTTCCTTCTCTTATTTGGCATTTACAGGACAAATTCTCAAAAGAAAAAAGCCCCAAACCATTGCTTTTACACAAACTGCTACAAAATAGCGTAAATCCTAATTAACAAAGTAGTTTTTGACATGACATTTGACGATGATCTGACCTATTCTGCAGAACTCTGAAAATGACAAATTACAGAAATAGCTATACAACAACAAAAAAACCCTCCATCTTTTCTTTCAGCCCTAGCAACAGATTGCTCTTACTAAAACAATCTGTTTGACAAATGAAAAGAAATTACCAGATGTCAGAAGGTATTAAGAGTCACAAGGTGGTGAGTCACTATAGAACAAGTGAACTGACCAAGATTGCTCTCAGAGTCTGCATTTCTTGCATTCCTACAGGTGAAACATTCAGAAAAGCTACTTTTTGAACAGAACAGCTCCTCAGGTCTGCCTATACTATGAGAAACAAGTCAGAAAGCCTGTGCACCTGCAGAGAAAGAGGGAATAAATTGTCATCGCCAGGGATAAAACAACCAACAAGGAGACTGTCTTGCATGATGATATTTTTCATCCACCCTTATTATCAGAAAAGAAAACCTTTCCTGAAAAAGCCAGTCTGGAAAGAATTTGACAAGAAAGGTTGTGGAATGTCCATTACTGGAGGTTTCTAAGAACAAGTCAGACAAATATTTGTGAAGGGGGATTTACACACAGCCGATCCATCACACAGAACACTCCAGTCAACGACCTTTCAAGGTCACTCTCACCCGTAAGTTTTTCCCTCCAAGTCACCGCATTTTGACTCTTACTAAACTCATGGCTTCCAGTTAGGCAAACCCTTAAACTCCACATTTTTCTCTAGGGACAGTACAGTAGGAAACTGAAGATATTCAAAGTTGACAGAAGCATTAAAATTGTTTCTGACATAACAATACATTGACTGTCCACTCTTTCTCTGTAAGTGCTCTTCAAAAAGCTGCACTTTCAAAATTAAGTTTTCCTGCAAGCAAGCACACAGCACCTGACTATTTTCCTTTACAACAGACTCGGTTAACTTAATGTGAACATTTCCTACAATGATCAGGGCACTTATCGTGAAACTCATCTTAACATGATTAGTGACGAAATTTTTTTCCACATAATGAAGTTTGGTACATTTTACTAGTAATAACAGGAAGAAATTCTAGTAAGGGTGAATCAAAATACATTCTTTACATTTGACTGCACAATTTTTAACTTGGTGGAGATGTTAATAAATCTTTATTACTACGGTCTTTCCACTTCAAATTGTCCTGAGGTGACTGCAAGAGTTTACTTTTTGTGCAGAAAACCTCTTATCACCTGAGCATGGTGTATTCTGGACTTGAACTTGGTTTGTTTTAAAGATGTTTTCTTGGGTGTGACTGGGAGAGAAAACACCAAAGCATTTGCGCAAACACTAGTTGTACCACAGAAGTAGTTTCTACTTCTAAAAATCAGAATTTTAGTCCTGAAAATCTTGATGTCGAATGGCATATAGCATGATAGGGAAAGTTATATTTTCTCAGCAGTTTTTCAAATTTCTGAATACTTTTTCTTAGTATATGGTCATAGTTTAACCTGGCAGGAGCTAAACATCACGCAGTCCTTTATCATTTCCCTCGCCCCAAGAGAATGGGGAAGAGAATTGACAAAAAAAATGTAGAATTCATGAGTTGAGATAAAGACAGTTTAATAAGATAGAAGAGGAAATGACAATAAACAAAACAAGGGATACACAATGCCATTGCTCACCACCTGCTGATCGATGCCCAGACAATTCCAGTGCAGCAGCCCCCAGCCAGCTTTCCCCCAAGTTTATGTACTGAGTATGATGCCATATGGTCTGGGATACCCCTCTGATCACGTGGGCTCAGCTGTCCTGGCTGTGTCTCCTCACAAATTTTTGTGCCCCCCTCAGCCTACACACTGGCAAGGCAGTATAAGAAGCTGAAAAGTCCTTGACCACTGCTTAGCACCAAAACATCAGTGTGTTACCAACACTGTTCTCACCCTTAATCCAAAACACAGTTACTGGGCAGAAAACTAACTCTATGCCAGCCAAAACAAGGACATAAATCCAATCACAAAACCATGAAAATCTTTTGAGACCAAGACTTGGCTGAATTGGTCTTTGCATTCTCTGGTTCTTCTCCCTTCAAACCTGGCTCAAGGGATAGCCATATTTCAGTAACTGGTCTCAGAAATCTTCTTTTAGGTATTATACAATGGAAACTTTGAGACGGATTCATACTTTTGTAGAAATTTACAGATAAAACCCCTCTTTTGCTTGGTTTCTTGGTAGTTTCTCTCATCTTCAATACTATTTACACGAAGCAGAGAACATTCTTTCCAAAATAATAGAAAATCTACCAGTTGTCTTAATGCAGTTCATTTATTAATGGAAAACTATCAGATTCATGAGATATGAAATTTGAGCAGCTACAAATGACATGGTCATTTTTTGCTGTTTGAAATTTTGAAATACTTCTTATGTCCTATAGAGGAAACAAAGTTTTTAACTTGTGTTCTTATTCAGAGAAAGCATCAACACTTAAATGAGACATAGTAAGTTTAATTTATGGACAGCGTTTTCAAAAACATACCCTTTAAAGTAAGGACAGGCACATTTCTACCAAAGGTTCCTTTGAGAAGTTCATTAATAAAAATTAATATGATAAGCAATAGTGTACATTAAATGTACACAAAAATGTCAGAGAAATCAGGAAGGTGCCATTTTGATTACCTGACAAGAGCGGAACTGGTTGACCAGCAGTGTACATCTCTGTGGGTCTTTCCTTCCATCCAAACTGTCCAGTTCAGCTGCTACTTGGTTTAGTTCCTCATCAGCGTAGTAGAACTGAGCAAGGAGCTGCGGGTCCGTTCTCTGTATTGGACACACAGACAATATTACATTATTTTTGAAAAAAAAACCTCCACCCACTTCAGCTAGTTGTATTTATTGTGATTTTTTTTAACATCTAAGCCATACTGTGGCAGCATGGACAAGAATGATCTTTGGATATTTACCCACATGTTGAAATTTTTTCTACCTCGAAGAAAAAACCCAAACCTCTCACATAACAAGCCTGGGACATGACTCAACCCCTGATAATCCCCAAAACCACCCTGGCATTCTCACTATTTGTGGCATAATTATCTGGAGGAGTAAACAACTGAATCACAAGTTTTGTTTATTAAACTCGAGTTCAGTTGCTTTCCAAGTAAAAGCAAACCAATCATCCCCCCCAAATGTACCAAGCAATGCAATAATCTCCCAAGCAATGTGGTGACCTTGGCAGCATGATGGACAGTGCTATCTGCTCAGAACCCCCTCTTTGAGGAGCCCAAGAATGAAGCCACAGAAGGGAAAGGTGCTGAATCTACCAGGGCCAAGTAGATGTCAAGACTTCACAAAACAAATAATAATATGACTAAATAAAAGCATTACAGAGAGAAAACTATGCCACAAGTCTTTCAAGTGACAATGAACAGAATTATCAAAAGGGATTTTTGGCCACACTAAGACAAAACAGAAATTATAATAGGAAGGAGAGAAGAATAAAGGAATGCCTCCCCGATAATATTGAGAAATATTAGTAATAATGGTTTGCACCACAGAAGGATTTTTAAATATTAACAGCTGGCAATTTTGATGCTTATGAAAGCTTTTATCAAAATATTTAAAAAATAAGGGATTAGTGTGTGTGAAGGGAGGAGATAAGAATTTTGACTGTTCAAAGGGAGTAGAGATACAAATGGGAGGAGAGAGGAAGCAGCTTTTTGTAGATGCCACCAACTTGGTAAAAGATTCACAGGTTGTGATAAATACAACCTTCTATTATTCTAAAGAAGTATTTAGTACAACATACACAAGATTTGTGGGACGTGTATAAAATGAAAACAGTTTTTAATCACAGTGTAAGAAACATTAAGACTATGCTAACTGTAAACTGGGAATCAGAATTAGTCATCTCTACATGAAAGAAAAAATACAGAATACTACAGAAAACAAATAGCTGTAGAGTATCTGAAATTGATTCTTAATGCACTGAAGAATGAAACAACTCAAAAATGCTTTTAAGAAAGACTAGCCTAGGTATAGAAACAGTAAAAACACAGACTAAGCTGCATGAAAACAATTCATAGTGCCTCAAATACTGGGGGAAAAAAATAACATAGGTAAGAACTTCCAGGTAAAGAAAACAGTTGGGTAAAGTGAAAACATTGATTTTACAAACGTAAGAAATAGAAAAAGCATAGAAATTACCAAGAAGTAACACATTTTAAATTACATATAGTGAAGATGATCAAGATAAGCGTACTAGAGCACAACATGTACCAACAGAAACAAGAGCAATACAGTGAAGAAATCAGTCAACAGCAAAACAGAGGATAATATCACTTGAAAAGACATCAGCACCAAGTGCAACAAATGGCAAAGGACAGTAACACTGAGGGTATAATGACAATGTACATGTTGTGAACCATAATCTTTCCAATCTGAAATACAACACATTGTTAAAACTCCATATTTTAGTCTCCAGAACACAGATCCCCACAGAAGAATCCTTTCAGGCCTTCATAGTCCATGAGCATTTAAAACTGCACAGCTATTTAATCCCTGAAAAGGACCTTTTGAAGAGAACAGTAAACATCCTCCACACTTGACAGGATCAAAGAGTTAATCAATGCAAGCATTTTATTGCCATAAGACTCACAGAAAAAGATTTAGACTTAGAAGGGATGCTTCAGATGCCCTCAGTGTTATGAGCTGAACTGGTTCTCAGTCAGTGATTTAGAGACAACAACAAGCTCTGACAACAGAGGCACCCACTCCTGTTCCTATATGCCTTACCTGTGTGTGAATGTAGAGGATTTACACCTTGAACACTGTTGTGAGCTGTTACGTTGCCTGGCAGCTTCCTACAGCACTACTTTACACCCCACACCCCTTAAGTTCTGAGGCAAATCAGGAATGGAACATCAGGAAGTTGAAATGCAGCAATGAAAGTGGTAGGGTTTGGGGTTTTTTTTTATTTTGTTCTTTAATCGGTCACTGTCTACAAAATAGAGAGCCTTTTCACTCCAGCTTTTTCTTCTTAATCCTTTCAGTGTTGTCTTTTATTAAGCAGTTTCAGTACCATACGTATAAGCTGTCAAAAATCTACAGTCTTGAATAATGTCTTCACTATAGCCTTGGGATAAAGGTGTCCAGGGAGAAGGAAAAAGCTTGTGATATATGGTCAGGGAAACAAACAAAATTCAAAATGAATGATAATAACACGGAGAGTCTACAGTTGAACTACTGAATTTAATGTTGTTTACTTCTATATTTCTGTATTTATAAAGTCAGGCATTAACACCTACAGCATTTCTCTAAACATTCCCTACCCAATTATTTTTATTATTTCTCAATTTTACCTTTTCCTTCAGCATTTATCCACAACCACTGAAACCTTCCCTACAAGGTTATTAACCAGAGATGCAGGAGTTTGTGTGTGGAATTGTGGCAAAGCATGACTGCTGATTTATAAGCACCTAAATTGCACTGCAGAAGCAAAATAAGGCAATTTATTAAGACTGGTCTCAAGCAAAACAAGTAAGCCTGAGATACTTAGCTCCCACGTGGCTGATTTTTTCAATTGGTGAAACAGAAGTTTTAATTGAGTTCTCTCAACTGTGTTATGTTTGGTGTGGATTAGCAGCTTGATCTTTGATTAATTGTGTCAATCATACGTGGTCCCTGGCAAGCTGAAACTGCATGAAACTCTAAATCTCTTCACAGGGGGCCATTTAAAGCAAATAACCACAACTTCATAAATTCAATTTAATCCAATTGGTAGCAGAAAATAGGAGATACTGGAGCCATGTTCAATGCCAATTTCTACTTTCAGTTTATGCAAAATACAAGTCAACTAATTTCATCCAAATTCCCTACTATTCTTTGACAGAATGAGAATTAGCAATTCTCATCCATAGTTGTTCAAATTAATTGGAAAACATAATTTGAAAGCACCTAACAGAGAACCTACCACTTATCCAGGTAGTTTGTTTCAGGAAATAATCACATTAAACATCAAACTAATGCATCTAATTTTTTGTTTGGCTTTGCTAGACTTCAACTCCTACATAGTGCTCATTCTGCCTTTTTCAACTTACACATCAAGTATTTGCATTACCTTTTATTTACCTATTTCTGTATCCGCTGACTGCCCCTTTAAACATATCACCACTGGAGGTTGCACATACAGCTTTGGGATTTTGGGGGAGAATTTTTGTTGGGTGGTGTGGAAGTTTTTCATATGTGGTGATATTGTTGTCTGTTATCATCCCACCATCTCTCCTGAGCATGAGCTATCAGGAAGGAGTCTCATTCCATCCATGCACCTTGCATTCCTTCTGTCTAACATCTCCTTATATTCCATTTCAAACATTCAAAGGGATTCAGCCCAACCAGTGCCCCAGTGCTGTGCATCTCGACTGCCAGCACAGAACTTAACACACCACTGGAGAACATTCTCCACAGATTTGGAAGCATCCCTTTGTAAGTGGGTCATAACTTACTTTCCCCATTTGTACAGTGTACATTGACTATCATTCCAGTCAGTGCAGAGACAGGAATCACCAACCAACAATAATTAGAGGAAAAAAAAAAACCAACCAACCAAAATAGCACCTCTGCAGCCATGTCATATAATACATCTTTTTTTTTTTTTTTTTCACTAGTGATCACTCACTAAATATGTACTTTAATGATTTTTATGTTTTATTAAGTACCACTCATTAGGTCAGATACCAAAATCAGAAGATGCCTGCCTGCCATCCACAAGAACTGTATAAAAATGTCCCATGAAAAAGCTGCATTAACTATTGAACTGATTACACTCTGGCTTTGCCCATGAAGACCTAGGATTAGGTTAGTTCAGTTTGTTGCATAATGAATCCTGATCTGATTTTTCAAATAGGATTTAAATGGACTATAAAAGAATGTTAAGAAGAAAACAATTTAAGACACCTGTTAGATATAGGTTATTAGAAAAACACCAGGTTTATAAAATTATTTACTGCATGTTAGCAGAAGAAAAGGTGTTATTCTCACATCTTGTAAACAAGCTGGTAGACCAAAACTAGAAACTGTCACTAAAAAAAAAAGTGATGACTAACTGGGAGAGGAAGAATTCTAGCACAGACTTCCCAGCACAGGACAAAGACCAAAAATATATTACCAATGAGAAATCAGGGTGCTGACAGACCGATCTCAAACCACACACTAATTCTGGAATTTAAGAATCACCTTGTGAAAAATCACACTTCTAGAAACAAGGGTGGTTTCTTAAGGAGATTTCCTCCTTTTGAAACAAAACCGCAAACACCTTTTGCATGATTTTTAACAGCAGCTTTCAAATATCAATACTGCCTCTTTTTGAGGAACATAAAATGTGCGTCATGTTATAAATGTAACTGACAGCAGCCTATAATTCGAACATTAAAGGGAACATTTCCCCCAGGTTTCTCTGATTCTTTGTGAGGAAGCAGAGATATCGTACAGCCTTTTTCTTCTACTGAGATTGCAACAGGAACGGAGCCACCACCACCACAAAAAGAAAACATGATCATCCTAAATAAGCCAAAGGGAACCATGTAGATGAGCAAGATCCCAGCTAGTGATAGCACTGATGCCTGTCAGTTGTCCTCTGGAAAATAATATTCATAGTTTTTGAACTGCTGATCTAAAGGCTTCAGAACAACAGCTAACCCCCAATCCCATTTGAAATAAAATCCATGGACCCCAGATAAAAGGCTCCAGATCTCCCTTTGTTCACTGGCACTTTTCCAGCACTAAGCATTCATGTCTCTCCCACACGCTCAGAAACCCTGACTTGATCCCCATGGAAAGAAACTATACAGAAAAGCATTAATTATATGCCTCTGCTGATGGTAAATCCAGATTGCCTTTTGACAAGGGAACAAAGTAAACCCACATGCACTGGGTAACTTTTCAAGCAGTACTTGGTAAAAGGTGCATTTTACACAAACACATATATCTTATTACACATTCTATGTAATGCCTTCACAATCACAGGACAACATTTGGTGACAGTTCACGTGCGGTATTTTTAACTGCTGTAGGGTCACATGACACAACCTTCAACTCTTCAGGTTAAACCTCCTGCTCACCCATTTCTATTCTGCTACAGCTCCAAGAGCTGAAAAGTTTTAGGGAAAGACCATCACATTCACGAGTGAAACTGTCTTGCATCTACACAGCTTCCCTTATTCCCCCTTTGGTAAGGGAAAGGTGTTTTTAGAAGCCTGGACAGTAAGGAATTAATGCACTGCTATGTCTCAAACACCGGTGACCACTCAAATGGGCAAGAACAGAACAGGACGTGCCTGGAAAGGGGGGCTGTACAAAGGCAGAGCAGCACCTTTCTGGAGCCAGTTTACCTGTTTAGGTCCATGGTGACCACACAAAATACAGTGCAAGAGCAGAAGTGGGGTCAAGAGCAGGCGAGACCAACAAGAGGGGGTTCAAGACCACCAAGAACCCTAAAGCACTTCCTGATTCTTTTTGGGAACTCTCCATCAGAAATACGTGCATATCCTATAGCATCAGATACAAAGAATCCCCTCCCTTGGGAGGGATCCACGCATTCCCATGCCAACTTTAATGTATATAACCCGATGAACTTTTTATTTCACAGGCCCTCACCCCAAGAGATGAAGACTGAGACCACCACTACAGCAAAACAGCAACCATCAAGTCTCATCAATGGATCCATGGATGGTGATACCTTTCCTCTCCACTACCTAATCTTATCCTTTCCTTCTCTTTCTTTCTTTCTTTTCCTTCCATGTTTTCTTCATGGTATTTCTATACTTTTATAGAAAAGAACCAAAATGCCCACATACCTCCCTTCCACTGTAATAAACTGTTTTAAAACAAGTCTGCCTCATACATGCCCTGGTTATTCAGTGTCATTTTACTCTAATTCACCCCAAGGGTTTCATTAACAGGAATCTCAGTTACCCTGCCTCAGAGGTGGGTTGTAACAGTGGTGTTAGCATCTCTATTACTGAGGGCCCAGCTGTTCTCAGCCTAAATCTGTCGCCTACTATATTTTCAGGGCAAGGAAAGAAGCACAGGATCGACCTCAAAATTTCCATTCCCTAAAATGAGTGCTGATGTTATCAGACTGTCCCAAATACAAACAACTACTGCACAACACAGAAACCAGAAAAGAGACTTCCCAAGTGGAAGCACGTCCCCCTTAGGATGGGAGTTCAGAAAAGCTAGAGGTTAGGAACTTGCTCCTACTCTGCAGCATACAGAGAACGCTGCTTCTGTTTTGAAAAGCAACTCGCTGAACAAGTTGACAACGTGCTCTGTGCACAAGGCAGAATTAGGTCCTTTAGCAATTTAAATAAAGCTGCTGATGAGGCAACTCAGTTTTTTTAAAGCTTAAGAATGATACTGCACGTAAGTAGTTTCGAGCTAATTAAATGTAACTAAGACTTACATAACATCATTGGAAGGGAAAAAATTTTTGTTCAAAAGTGATAGGATACAGGCACAAAGTCCAAAGTTCATTCATTGCCAGTGTGAAAACGTAACACAGAGCAACAGAAACTTAGCCAATTGAAAACTTTCAACACCAGTCACAGCTGCAACACTAGGTTTAACTGGCACACAACACATTCCAAAGATTTAAGGTATTTCTTCAGAGAGGGATACCAGCAAGTTGTTACATCTGCTGATTTTTCACCTCACCTTGTAAGCAAGTGTATTCACATCCTTCCTTCGGACAGGACCTTTCAATTTTTCACTGATTTCTGAACGTTGACAAATAGCAAGAACAAACAATCATTTTTTAACAGGCAGGCGAGTCAAAACTTCTGACAGTTAAATGCCAAAATCTTAAGCAGCAAAAACATTTCTTCATACTAAATGAAAGAGGAACTCTGCTGCCCCAGAACACAGTTGTTTTGGAGGGGGTTGCTTGGTTTGGGGTTTTTACCTAGTTCAGTTTTTTTTCCTTTTAATCTACTGTCTATTTGAAGTGCTGTTAGAGTGGAAAAAAAAGGAAAAAAATTCCCTCAGTCGTATTTTGTACAATGCAATTAAGTCTTAAATTGGTGTTGCACATGCATTAAAAAAATAAAAAAGGACTCAGATGGAGACAACAATTGGTAATTGATCACGAGGATACATAAAAAACAAGCACACTGAAAAAAGCTACAGCCTGGTTAAAGCTTTGCCAGCTGCTCTGTGTTTATCCACAGAACATCATCACACAAGTAAGAAAGACAGGTGAACAGCTTGTTAACACAATAAAATGTTAGCAGCACCTTAAGCGAAAAAAAAACCCAAAACACCAAAATAACAACAACAAACACCAAAAAAAACCCCAGTGAGATGATGATTTATTGGACAACAAAATTCAGGGGAAGTTTTTCCAATTTTCCCTACACTGGGTATAATTCCAACCCCTCAAAAAGCAAAATCTGGTAACAGTTATGCTGAACTAAGAGTACGAAATATTTGAGACTGTCATGCAGTTGGTTTTCACTCATGATAGATTAAGTCAGTGTACAGAGTTTCTATTTTTGAGTGTTCATAATACTAATCTAGAAAAGCATGTGCTCAAATCCATATTTTCTGGGGGAAGCACATAAGCATATACTGAATACATATTAGTGAAGCTTTTGGACATCTACTCTGTGGAACAGGAGTGCCCTGCAGCTGAACCACAGCTTTGATTTCTAGGAAAGAACACGGACTGCAGGACAGAAAGGGGTTTTGCTGTACTTGAAGTGATGAAGCAGCCAATTCTTCCAAGTGAAGAGTGGGTAACCTGCAAGGCTGCCTCCTTGTCCAGCCTATGGCAAGCTATTTTTTATTAGCAAGAAATCAACCTTTTCCAAATTGGATCTGTTTTGCTTGTGATGGCAACTAGTGAGTGACTTCCCAGTCTTTATCCTGACTCTCAAGCTTTTTCATCCTATTTTCTTCCCCTGGCCTGTTGCAAAGGGGAGTGAGGGTGGCTGGGTGGACACCTGGCAGCCAGCCAAGGTCAACTCAACCCACTGAACTTAAAAAACACTCACCAAAAGCCTCCTCCAGCAGCTAATATCTCAGAGTTTGACCTTAAGATAATCACATTTCATTCTCAGCTGCTGCAAGAACATTGAGTTTAAAGAACAAATATTTACTTAGAAACAGCAAATTCAGCTTGTCAGGATACATATTGAAATGTACAAATCACGCTTAAAACGGTTTGGGGTTTGGTTTTTTTTTAATGCTTTTAAGCAGTTTGTTTCAGATTTGTCTAGATTTTTGTATTTAAACATTACACTAAGCATCTTTTCAGACAAAGTAAGATTCTGCAGTGCTTTTAGTGATTTGTTACCTATCAAGAGGAAAATAGCCAATTTAGCTCCCTGGGCTTTGTTGATCAATCACATTCAATTCCAGATCTACAGCCCCTCCCTCACACAGAGGAATCGTGTGGCATTTGGAAGTGGCACCCAGCTATTTTTCCTCCAGCAATGCAAACCATCTTGCTTCACTACATGCCTTCATGACTCTGCATTAGAGGACTTTTAACCCACCCTAGTTATGTTATACCATGTTCAATGGATGTGTCTAAATATTTATAACACCACCTAAAGACTTGGGCAAACAATGACCTCTTGTTGGATACGTCTTCCACGTTAATTTCTCTCTAGTTATGACTCTGCTATAAACTTTCTTCCTTTCAGAATCAGATAAACAACAAAATAAAAAACCCAAATAACCTCAAATAACCCTTTTATGCAGTTAAAGGACTGTTTTGAAGACTTTTTTTGGTTCTGTCGTCTTTTAGTACGCACATTCCTAAATTATTTTTTCCCTCACAGGTCTATAGTTCCAATCTTTTGCTCATGCTTAGCAGACCTCGTAAAACACCGATTCTGCCCTGCTGTTCAGCACCAACCCATTTTGAACAACCTGCCATATACAGAATTTTACTTCTGGATCATAAAATACATGTCTTAGTTAATCAGGGCACAGACAAAACTCCAACAAGAGGGAAACCTGACCCAACAAGTTCAAGCCTGCTGATTATAAAAGAGTTGCTCCATAGTCATTCTCAGGCACAGCATATTCCTAAGGTTTTTTTTAATATTCAGAGTGCATCTTTATTTTTCTTTGCCTCAGCAAACTTACTTATGGTGAGTCTGAGGTGTCCCATATCTTTTTTTAATAAAAGCACAGTCATCTGCGTAAAGTTGCTCACAGATAACCTCATTGCCTTGTAGGAGGCTTTCAATAAACTCAGGCTGAGCACCTTGCCAGATGTTCAGGATTTAACTACCTTGGCATCGTATCAGTAGAACAATCAATCATTGCAACAAGAAGATTTCATCAGAACTTTGTTCCGAAATGCATCTGTTCAAACCCAGTGATGAAAGAAACTGCTCTTACAGTCCTCAGCACAGAAACTTTTCCCAGCTTCTGCCGTCTGACAAGAACTTCAAATGAATGTTTGCATAAGTAAATCTTTTGATCTTATTTCCATTATTTCAGCTAAATCATATAAACAAGTAGCTTTCCAAGTGCCATCATCAGTCAGCCTGTGTTTCCCACTCCATCTTCCAGATAACAGCAAGCTTCTGTGGATGTTTGTCCCATGCTTACCACAGCACCCATCTGTGGGGACTCATTCATGACTAATAAGGAACACACTCCAGACAGTCCTCGATCTCAGGCATTTATCATCACTCTCTTTAGAGAAAGTCACCACCTCCTTTTCGGTAGAGACCTACCTGAAATTTTAGGGAGCTTTCAGGAACTTCACTGCTTTTAATGACTTGATACTGTGATTAACATCCTTTTTCCAAGCACACTTGAGCATAAATAGTGGCTTTGAAAATAAGCAGAAAATGTGCAAGAAGAGAGAAAGGGGAAAGACACCAGACAGACCAACAGCAGGACCACAGAGTAATTTACAGTATGTTTAAAACTTTTCAAACAGTCCAACAATAATAAAATATATTCAAGTACATGAAAAGCATGTATTTGCTGGAAGACAGGAGACTGACTAGATGGTAGTGCATGGCAGAAGGCTTCCATGCATCCCTGCTCCCACCCCCTGCTGAATCCAATATTTTTTGCTCAATTAGGCATTCCCAGGTCTTTTCAGACAATATCCTCAAGGTCTGTCCTTGGTCTCCCGGTCACAGAGAAAACCTCTCCTGGGAGACAAATGAGTTTGTACAGCTATTCCTGTTTTCTGTGCTAGCTCAGCACACAGTTCGAGTGTGACCATTTCTGCTCATCAGCATGCACGTGGGACAAACTATCAGACTTCAGCTATTCCCCACACCCAACCTGTTCCTTTTAAATCACAGACACGTAATGCACAAAAACTATGCAGAAGTTTAATACAACCACGAACGCTTTTCTGGTTTATATTTTCCTAAGATGAACAGTTCTATTCATTTATCGAGAGGAAAAATAAAACAAGAAACAGATACTGTTTCTACTGGCAAGATCAATTTCTCAGACCTGCTTGCTGCCTGTTTTGGTAAATGTAAAGAAACAACGTAATTATGCCACTACCTATTTAATGAATGGACACTTTTCCCATATTCCCAATGACAGCTTTCAGAAAAGCTATTACACACGCTCCCTATTGCCTATTACTCCTTATTGATCAGCAATATCACTCACATTATAACTACATGTTCAGGCTTTCCCCAAATGCATTCTGCTAACTTCTGGTTGCCAAGTATTTCTGTAGTATGTTAAAGGACAAAAAAAAGAGGCAAAGGCATTAACTGCAGAACCGCTGTTGAAAGCAAGGAAATGCATTACCAGTACTGCTTACTGTATTATTCACAATGCTTTGGCAAGAGTATGATTCAAACTAGTTTTCCTTTGCTATGTTCCATAACAGAATCCAAAACCAACACCACGTTGGAGCCATCACAAGAAGAAACAGAAAGGTGATGTTTGAGAAATGAAGCATGCTTAAGTAATGCAAAAAGACTAACTCCTAAAAGTATCATTCCCTTCAATTTCAAGGTGAACACCTACTGCAGGTCAGCAGACAGGAGTAACCTCTACCTTCCAGCTGAACTATCTTCTCTACCACCCCTGCTCCACACCAGCCCCACATGCCCCAGTCAGGCTCCAGAAATGAACACTAATTAGGGACCATACCAAAAGCAGAGGAAGACTCTTGACTTCTCTCAGATAATGAAGGAAAGACTTCCAATGCTTCCAAAGCCTTAAAGAAGAACACTCGCTGGAGTAGTTCTAGCTTGTAATTCAATCCCATAAGAGGTTAAATCATTTAATTGGTTTCACTACAAATACTGCATTTGACAGAAGGTTCAGCACACATGCATGTCCTGGATTAAAGCTACTAATTACTTTTCAATTGTGAAACAGTGCATATTTTTCTCCGAATAATCAACATAAAATCAAAGTGTCGGAATTTTCCTGACATTTCTGAAATCCAAGTTCTTAATTATTCCCCTTAATTTCAAGACTGCTCTGAAAGCAGTTGGTAATAGTTGAAGCCTTACTTATACAGCAGCCTGACTTGTACAGCTGCCTAACCTACAGTCACACGATCACATTAATTGCCTAAAACATGGGAATTTGCTCCAAAACAGGCAAGCATAACCACTGGCAGTTTTCCTCTCAGTAAACCCCTCGGTTTTTCCCTGCTCTGGCCTTTCTGTTCTCTGTAACAAATGCAAAGTGAAGGTCAAAACTTGGAAGTACCTTCTCACCACAGTCTTGCCTAAACCAGGCAAGTGTCCCTCCAGTCCAATTAGTACTTTGTTGTTCCATTCAAAGGTTCAAAGATGCGACCTCCAGATCCCTCTGGAATGGCCAGGAGCATAATGGTACAATTTCCTTCTGAAGGAGAGAGACATCGGTTCAAACCTACTGAAATAAAAATCTCTTTTTTTGCCCTTCCTTGCTGCCTTAGAGACAAACTGCCTTGAACAGAATTCCACTCCAGCACCTGTAACCTCTCCAGTTTTGCTCCCTCCAGCAGTGGTTACACCACACCTGAGCCACAGCTTTGCTTTAGTTTTCAAAGCCCAGCATCTTTGACACAGGCAAGCCTGCAGACAAAATGCCTGCAGAGCTTCAGGGACTACCAATGATGATCTAAAAAAAAAAAAAAAAACCAAAAAAATCTCAATGCATTATTAAACATAAAACCCCTGCCCTTAATATACATGACCCAAGCAACTGTGGAGCAATACTTAAAGGAGACCCATATTTTACACTTTTGTTGCAACTTGCAAACACGGTCAAAGCAATTAATTGAAAAGTCTTCCAGTAAAATGTTTTCAGTTATTCATCCAAGCAGTTACCTTATCTCGTCAGGCAACAATTTCCTCATGTACTGAATATCTGACAACTTCTAAAGCTATACTGCTTTTCCTTACCAAGTTATACGTGAAATATAGCATTTCCCTTCAGAGAAAATGTTGTGAAGACTGATGGGGATTTTTTAAACTGCAAATATATGCACCAATATACTGTAACTCCCATTTTTTTTATACTTGCTATTTGTTTTCCTTTATATAATTTTTATATTATTTGTAATTATCAAGGATATACACAGAAAATCATTATGAATTAGGTAAAAATAGAATACATCCAATTAAAGGCTCTGCTCAGGAAGACACATTAACTTCAGAGATGATGTTACCACATCCCAAAATTGCACTGTGAATACAAACGTCATTCAAAATCATGACTAATATCCATAATTAAAGCATGTGTTGAGAAACAATTTTTATTCATTTGCTTTTCCTTTTGTTTATTTGAGAGAAAAAGAAAGTCCAAAATTTATCAATTGGAGATGACAGGCCAAAGAATATAAAACTTGGAACTGATGAAGTCTGGGGAAATGCATTTATTTTGAAGGGACATTGAAGATTATTTATATTCAGCAAAACACAATTACATTTTTGAAATGGACTGAAAAGAGAAATGCAAATCAAGCTGGCATTACACTTCTACTCTCCAAGCAGCTACTGCTCGATTCTTCATGTTACTACTTACAGCAGCCTAAGGACCAGTCATGTCCCAGTAAGACCTCAGACAAAGAAGTGCATTACCTGCAGGGGTGTGGGGCGTGCAATTAATCAGTAAGATGGCAAAAGTACCGACTGATTACAGCACGATGACTCATTCTGGGGATATGCATTTATATATTTATTCCACATTCAGCAAAATAACCTGTCAAAAAATTATGGCCAAAAAATCCCAGGTGGTATATGAATGCAGATTGTTCCAGAAAGATCAGCTTGAGACAGGCAGCTCTGCATTTAAATTATACAAAATCCACACGTGAAATAAGGTGGTCACTGTTTAACACATCACTGAATGCTTAAGTGCTGCAGTGAGGAAGGCAATACAAATCTGAAGAACAGGATACAAAAAAAAGCACAAACCAAAGCACTCATGCCAAGGCAGAAGCTAAATCCAGTACTAATGGTGAGAACAGGGCAGATATAGGAAACAAAGATATAAAATATAGATTTATAAGCCTGACACAAACCTTTCCTGTTTGAAAAGCATCTTCAAGTTCCATATTAAACCCAGCTCTTCTCACTGGTAACTTGTGAGAACCAAATCATAAAGCTGAATTCTAAAGCTATGGCAAATGCAGGCCCTTTAACACGATAAATCCCAGAGTGCCGGACTCTTTTCAGTGGGGCCCAGTGACAGGACAAGGAGAAACAGCCGTAAACTACAGAACAAGAAGCTCCATCTCAACATGGACTTTTTACTTTGAGGGTGGCTGAGCACTGGAACAGCTGCCTAGGGAGGTTGTGGAGTTCCCCTCTCTGGAGACATTCCAAACCCACTTGTCATCTGCTCCAGGTGACCCTGCCTTGGCAGAAGGGTTGCTCTGAATGATCTCCAGAGGTTCCTTCTAACCATAACTGTTCTGTTATGGTATCTGTAATTCAAGGCAACTTGAATTACGAAAATTACATTAACAGACCTTAAATATATAAAACTGTATTAGTAAAGGAAAATTTTAAGAAAGCTATGCAAGTTACTTTATTCCATGAAGGAAAAACGAAATTACCCATGAAGTGAGACTTGCTAAATTACCAGGAGAGCTATTATGAACATCTTTATTTCCCAAGAAATAATTTCATTATGCAAAACATAAAGCAGGAGACTGCCAGACTTTCTAGTTATTATATAGATTTCTTACCACAAAGTTGTTAGCATTTGTGAAGAGCAGATGGGCATGTAGAGAACTTTAGTCTTATACACCCCAAATTTCTGCAAAGCAGCCTAGTGAGGCTGTGGTCTGTCACCCCGCCTTCACCAGGGTGCCATTCATTCCTCTCCTGCAGTGCATTTGTGGCTCTGTGCTCCTGCCACACTGGACCTGCACTCAGCCTGCTTATTCCAGATAGCCCAACAAAGCCTTGTGATTCCCAGAAGAGAACAAATGGGAGAACCTTCTCTTACACACTTCATTTTTCTCCAGACAAATTGGTACATAAAAACATATGCAGCACTTAGAGCGAGATATACTGCAAGGGAAAAAAAATCTGAAAAAAGAAAAATTAGAATTCAAAGAGAAAAGTTCCTTTTCATTCTGCTCAGGCCAAGACTGATTCAAAATTCCTCTCTGCATATCGTCCTCTGCGACAGATGGGAAAACTCTCCAGCAGCGCACAGTTACACACTTCAGCAATGAAATGTAGAAGACAACATGATTTTCATACATTTCACTTGACGAGCTGAGGAATTTATTCTGACTTGCCATGGATGATGCTACAATAAAGCCTTGCCTTAATGTGCCCTCACCACAAGCACCACTCAATGCAGGAGACTGCAATTTGGGAACTGACATTACCCTTAACTAACCCACTCAATCAAAAAACATTGGAGCCAAAACATTGTTATCATGAAAACTTAGTGCTTCACAGTGACACGAGAGCAAACCGGTTGAAATTGTACAAAGGCAGCTTTTCACTCATTCTCTGGAACACCCCAAAGTCTCCCAGGCTGCCAGAAGCCAGACAGAACTAGACTATGTGCAGCTGCAGCACTCACAGATTTGGTTTGGTTGCCTCGCTCCCTGAGCCATCTCTCCCCACGTGCACGAAGTGCATCTGCCTGCACTGTACCTCCAAATCTTTCTATGGCACCATTCTTCTATTTTCCAACCTACCTCACCGTACTAATGCAAAGGACGCTGCTCCTCATCAAAGAACCAAGGCATTTGTGCCATAAAGGCACAAAAATTACAAAAATGTAAACTACTGCAGGATACCTCCAACAAAAGACACTCATTGGGCTGAGTCATTTAAACAGTCCTTATTATGACAGCAACCGTGCATGAAGAGCAGCATGCCAGCTGAGGATGGGACCCAGAACATCACATTTGTGTCAGAGGGAATAAGAGAAACCAGACACTTAAGGCACTTGACACCAGAACTGATTTCAAACATGTATTTTCTCTGTGTCTATTTTGAAAATCAGGCCAAAACCCAGTGTCATACTCAAAGTTGATGTTCTGGATTCACAGCCACCTAGCCAAGTATTCACCCGAAAACTATTATCCCCAGGGCTGTTTTGTTTCTAGCACGTCGAGCAACAAAACCCTAATAAAACATGGTATTCTGTGTCAATCTGATTATGACAAAGGGGTTTGTGCATAAGGTATGTACATACCAAATATAAGCCTCTCCTTGCCAGCCCACAGCTGGGGGCTGGAAATCCTACAGCAAACACAGACACCAGGTTCAAAGCACTTATTCCAGGATGCTCTTCAGCAGAGATGAGTCTGGTATCATGTAAGACCTCAGTGACACGAGGTTGGTCTAAGGCTCTGGCAACATTTTAGCTGGACAAAACATATGGTTTTGTCAAGCTCTGTGCTATTAAATCCAGTTATCTCAAAATTACTAGAAAGCCTCAAAACAAAAATGTAAGAGAGACATGAATTAACTCTGCAGGGACACACGGGCCAAGCCAGAGAGAGCAACTTGCACAATCCCACAAAATAAAATCAAAAAACATTACATACTCAAAAAAATGGCCTTCCATTAAATACATTTCTTGTACAGGAACTGACAAACGAGACGTTCATTGGGAGAGAAACATCCTCCATGTCAGAGCATTAGTGGCATAGGACAGTGGACCGGGTATTGTTCAAATTTAAGTATCTGTACTTTGGTTGTTTAAAGAACGTGGGGCGCCCCTTTCCCTTAAACCAAAAGAAAGTCTGGATTCCATGCTCTACATAGCTCTTACTTCTCAGTCACAGTCTATCACTAATTAACCATCTCAGTCACTAATATTATTTTACATACCTTGAAGACACGAATATACATTCTTGGTAGTGAGAAATTAAATCTCTCTGGGTCTCCTAAGCTGGTAGTTTTTTGAATCACATTTCCACATGACTTACTGAGTCCATTCAGAGGTTTCTAGACCCTTATTCAGCCTAGGCAGAAACTCCACCTAGACTGGAATGCTCTGAGAATTTTTTCTCCATTCATAAAATCAGCGCAGTTGCAAGCTGGGAAGAGAGTCAAAAGTAGCAGTTTTTTCAGACTATTTCTTAGGTTTGTCTGTCAGCTTGTGCCAAGAAAAATTTCACTTAGGCATAAGCAGCCATAGCACCCCAGGAAGAGAGAGGAAAAAAGCATAATGCCAAGTAGTCCAGAGGAAAAACAAAGTTTGGTACATGAAAATCATGGCATATTCACCTGGAAACTGGGCTTTAAGAATCTGGTCTGGTTTTGAGGAGTTGCATTGTAAGACACTACACCTCTGCAAGACAAAGGCTGCCCAGCCCCACGCCAGACTACAAGCACAAAGTAAAATGACCAATTCTGCAAGGGCTAAGTGTTGCCTTGAACAAACAGATGCAGATATTGCCTTCAAAATTTTTCAGTTCTGTGCAGCAGATGGCTTAGTTATTACAAAATACTTCTAAAGTCCAAGATATGCTCATTCATGGAAGCTCTTGTTGCTTGATTTTCCCATTTGTCCTCTCGGATCAGGTTGCTGAGGCAGCCCTCTGCTGAGATGTTGTTTCTCCTCAGAAAAATATTTTAAGACTGAAATGGGAAAGTTGACATCACCATCAATATCTGATGGCTCCAAAATTACATGCAGATTAAGAGGCTTGGCTTATCCAAACAAATAAAAAACAAACAAAAAACCAACACCCAGAGAAACAGGTAAAATGTAAAGAATCAAGACTAATCTCAAGAAAAAAATTAGTAGTCACTTGCTAGGGTAGACAGAAAGAAAATGTCAGAGAGGATAAAGAAGAGTCTCCTGGGAATTACATCTACTACTGGGACAAAGTAAGAACTATCTGTCAATTTTTTTCTGATGGCTGCTGGAAAAACCTTGGATTAAAACTCCATTCTGCCTGTAATACAACTTCACTGAATACACTAAACACATTCCATAAAACCTAATCCTTACTTGTATATTGGCAGTACCTCATTCAAGACAAAAGCAATGTTCGTGCATCAAGCAAAACAACAACAACCAGCAGTTCACGATTATTACTGTGAATTCATCAAGAAACCAGCAATTACAACATATGTTGTTTTGATTATGAGAAAGACAGAAAAGTGAAAAGGACACTTCCCATTCTGAGGAGAAAAAAAAATAATCTAATCATTGGAATTTAATTATTTGTACTAAGTGTAAGTACTTTTAGTGGTAACACTGCAGGATGCATTCGAGGGTGTACAGTGATGGATTTATTTTTCCTAATGCCTTGAAATCACTGAGTCCCCTGGATATGATGGCAAAAGTTACAGTGCAGCAAATTCAGATCACTGAGAAGAAGAGAGAAATGTGTGAGTTCTCTTTACAGGAAACAAACCTGCCACACACATTCAGGTTTATTCTTTCAGTGGTCCAAAATTTTTTTCCTTGAAGTCAGCATCTTAGCAGATTCTCATTACAGTGCACATGGCCATAAGAAGCCGAGTTATTTTAACACATAGATTTTTCATATGATAACTACAAAATAATTTTAGAGAACCAGATCACCCACTAATCCATCACAGTTCACATCTGCACCAGCAGAAGTTCAAATACGAGTATTAGGGCAGTTAGACACTTCAGAGAGCCTTGACATGTGGTTTCTAAACCCACAAAGAGCTGTTATGATTATTCTGTCTCCATTTAAAAACAAACTACTGAACCTCTGCAGCATATTGGGGGAAAAAAAAAATGTTTAAAGTTGTTTTATGTGTAAGAACCTATTATAAGGCAGAAATATACATAAGGTTCCCCAGTGACTGCTTCACACAGAAAAGGTTAAATTGCTTAGAGAAACTGTTCTGTAAGATGCTAGAAAACGAACCCATCCTGGTTTTTTATTGTGAGCCGTTGCCATTCAGGCATCACACCACCCTACCAAGATAAATATGAACTTGTTTGCATATACCCAGGTGAAATTTTGCACTGAGTAATAATAAACTACAAAGAAATTTCAAAAAAATGCTAATGAGCTTCCACATCCAGCATTCCAGAGCACAGTAAAATAGTTCTGCCTAAGAAAGAGCTGCATTCCCGTTCTTTCAGCATTCTGCAGCATATGGATGAACAGCCAGGCTGAAGGCAGACTTTGACAGATTTAGTGATTTATATACAAGGGGAAAAAATTTTTGCTGGTTGCCATTGGAAAAGTTCACATAAAGCACCAAACTGACAGATTGAACTGATTTCTGATAATGAACTGATAAAACAGAATGTCTCTTACAAAGTTGAAATAAAACTTTTCCTTAACTCTTTGCTTATCCTATTTATCTCCCATACATAAAGCAATTTTTTTGCAACATCTCATTTTTCAGTGGCACCTTGAGAGAGTGACTGTGAGTCACTGGCAATAAAAATAATTCTCAACACATTTGACAAGAAATTCTTAATAGCCAAACAGTGGGCATTCACAGGTTTTATGCTGCTGCTCATACCAATTATCTTCCATCTTTTTGTTACTGCAAAACAACTAAATCCATTCCAGCTTGGCAATAACCTAAGTAATTGCAGTTTTCAAAAAACTGCTCTGTCCCTTTCTACAGTTTAATAACCAACCTTAATATAATATTTATATTACTGGAGTTCCAAAAAGGCTTCATCATGATCTGGTTACGGTGCAGCGCTCCCAGATCATTCTGAGAAACCATCTCTAGCTTCAAGACTTCAGCAAGCATTTAAAAAAACCCAAAAAAACCAAACCAAACAAAACCAAAAAAACCCCAAACAACAACAACAACAACAACACACCAAAAAAAACACACACAAAAAAAACCCACAACAAAAAACACACACACACAAAAAAAAACAAAGCAAAAAGCAGAAGGGAGAACCCCATCAAAGAGAAGGAAAGAGAGACTGGCTCAGCAGACCTGTACAAGGCATCAGCTCCACACTGTTTTTCCTCCCTTTCCTTCCTGTAATACTGTTTGGAGTCCTTGTCTACTTGCTCAGGCATTCAGTTTTGCTGTTACTCATCCCCTTTTCAGAAACACCATTTTTTCTGTATGACATGTAAACACAAAGTCTAGGAACATTTTCAGACGTAATAAGACATTTTATTTCCAGAATTTGGCTTCTGCTTGTAGGTGTAGTCTTCACAACAACTTGTTGCAGAGCAACAAGGAATTATTTGAATTTGACTTCTATGTGAAGTGGCTACAGGCGTGTTACTCCTTCAACATTCAGAGGAGAACATGCCTAAAAAGATAATCTAATGTTGACACCTCTGCTTTTACCCAAACTGCTCCAGAACTCAAACAAAAAACCCATTGTATTCCTCTAGCACTGAGCTCATTCTTGATGTCAAGCTCATAGGTTCACCGATGACATGCAAGTTACAGAACACAAAAAGACAGTACAAGTCGCTCTTTTAATCAGAAAGCCTCTAGCATTTTGCAAATTTAAAAACTAATGCTATCTATAGCAGTGCTATATATTACTATTGCAACACACAGAAGTGTTCTAATAGCAAACCTGAAGGTTATTCTTTAGATTCAAAATAATTACTTTTTGGTATGGAGATAAAACTGCCAACCAACCAGCCACAGTTTTTCAGAAGCATTTTAAACACGGCATCCAAGAGCACCCATCAGCCTCATAATTCAGATCACACAGCAAGGGGAGAAAACATACACTGCTAACAGGCTCTCTCTTCAGTATTGCTATCCACCCATGAAGTGTAGCATCAACTGCAACCAGCACCTGAGAATTACTCCAGAAAAAAACTCTGCAAACAACTTCAGCATCTTCTTCACAAATTGACTCAAACCTGTAAGCTGACAGATTGTTTTAAAGCACTGTAAATGAGCACCCAAGTGTGTTCCCACTCCAAGTGCGATGGCCAAGAAGCCTCTCTGGGATGCTCAGGATATCAGTGAGCACTCTTGAGCCTCAAGGTTTCCTCCAGAAGTTTGTCACAAGCACTCTGTAAATATGTTTATACTGAAATACAGGAATGGGGTGCAAGGGGGGACAGCAGTGGCTGGCTCTCTCCAGCAAATAACAAGGAAAATTAAGAAAAATAAGTCTCTGTTTTAGCAGCCCAATCTTTACTGACATCCTCTGCTAAGAGGAAACTGAAAGGATGCTGCTGCATATTGTTTATATCACAGGCAATGTAAATAGAAATATCTTTAAATGCACACTGACAGTTAAGACGGGTTTTTACTTGCAGACTAAAAATTGAATAAAAACCCCAAGAAATCAAAACAAATGGCTGTAGCATACAAAATACAGAACCCATTAAGTCTTTTTTGTCTCTCTATATAAGAGAAACTTCATGACTCAAAAGGCCATCACACACCAAGTCTGAGATAAGCCAAAGACATATCATGCACAAACCCTGTTCAAGCAGTGACGAGTCTACGAGAGCCTTCAGAGAGAAATGATGCCTTTTCAGCCTAATTCCACCAGAGCCCTTCGAGCAGTCACAGCTGGACTGGGACCCCACAGGAAGACCCAGGCAAGGCCTTCAGAAAGCAGCAGAAAGCACCACTGTGAACCTGACACCTTGGCTATTCCAGCCCTGGAGCTCAGCAGCACTTGCACAACTCATCAGCAACCATACCAAGTGTTTTGCAGTAGCGTTTTGTTTTATGCTTCAAAGCCCAAAATAAAAACCATGACTCAGGAAAGTGAGGTAAGAGGCAGGCTTCCACACTTAATGTGTGGTAATTTAATGCACAATAATCTTGGTTCATGATCACATATTTGAATTGAAATGAACCTTCAAGACAACAAATATTCCAAGAAATTTGCATTTTTAGCACAGACACCAACAGAACTGAGAACTGACACTGCAGAACTGGAAAATCCCATTCTCCTCACTGGAGGTGAAAACAGAAGAAACTTGGACTGGTTCTGAGGAATGTGACTGTACAGTAAGAATTGAGAAGAAAATATTTGGGGCAAAACTGTAAGAAAAGTCTGTAAAAGTGGAAAGCAGGGAACCAATCAAATTTACAACTTAGCTTTACAATGTTACAAACTAATTTCCTAAGTGACTTACCAATAATAAGTAATAAAATTACCAAGGTACCAATTTACCAATAATAAGTAACAAAATTTACCAATAATAAGTAGCAATAATAAAAAAATTATATGTCAACTACGTGAGTTATTGGATAAATTCAAGCTTCACAAGTAACTTATTCCTCTTTGTAAAGGGAAAACAATCCTGGCTACACCAAAGAAAACCTCCATTGGAATCCCAGAGAAAGATTTATGGGGTTTTTTTATGTTCTGCAACATTGGTATGTCTTTCTCCTTTCTTGAATTCTTCACTTGAGTCAACTTTACAGATCTTCCCAGATACACAACTGTTGATGCAGCTCAAGGACTAAAGAAAACACCATCAACACAACAAATAAGATATCCAACCAAGAAGTCTTTGTACTTGTATTGGCTTTCCATGTTTGTATAGAAGTGCTCATGTGCCTCTAAGGAAAAGCAAATCCTTTCAATCAAGGCTACTTGATGGGAAGTTTTCTTATTCTTTACTCCTTTCATAAAAGTTGGTTATAAACAACTGCATTTCAGAGTTCTCAGCTTTATTACACACGACCTCCCCTTTGCTGAAACTGTGTCTCCAAGAGACTTACTCTAATGATTTCTTATTGAAATAAAAATTATTATTCCACCATGCTTCCCCATTTTTTGGGGAAAAACAAAAATAAACCCACGAAAACATAGTAAATGTTTCCACATCAAGTTCTATGCTTTTTACAAGTCCGTTGCTAAATGGCAACTTTGGGCAGGTAAGAGCAAAAACCAGTAGCTCCAGCAGTGGTTTTAGGCAGCTGATGTGATACAGATTGTAACCTGAAGCACTGCTGGGCTGGTGACATTTTGGTAAGGAACCACGATATAAAGAAGCAGTAAGCTGAAAACTGTATTGATTAAATAAGACAAGGGGAAAAAAAGGCAACAGACAAGCGAGGAGGCCGCCCAAGGAAACAGCAGAACTTGCATCCTCTTAACTCTTCGCAGCTGAGATTTGTAGCATCGTTCAATTGGTTTGTTTTCTCTGTGTTTCTTTCCGTTTTCTAACTTGTATTCAAGTGATTAAACACCAAAGCTCTTCAAAAGCCATTTTACAAACCTTTTCATCACTCAGAAGCTGTACAAAATAGCATTAAGAAAAAATCAAAATGAGATGAAAAACCAGAACGAGCCAACAAATGGATTAAAAAAAAAAGGGAATGGATCTCCCTGATCTTAATCCTATCTTAACTTCTGTGTCTGGTGACTGATGAGAAAAACTTTGAGCTTTGGGCCTGGCAATGCTGCTGACTGCTGTATGAGTATCTGCTACCAACAGATCACTGAATCCCTCTGTGACTGTGCACCAGTTCTAGGCCTTTGACAATACAATTATGGCCTTTAATTTTCACCTGTGACTGTATGATTAAGTTTAATAAAACTGTGGTCTACACTGTGACTCACACTCTCATGTCATCATGAACATTTGTTGTGCTAGACCCTTAACGTGCCCATCTCACACGCGGAAAATTAAGGTAACATTTCACTCCCACAGCACTCCCTTATTGCAAATACAAAAGAACATTGTGAGAATGAAGCCGTAAGTGTTTATGGAGCACTTGGAGATTCCTGGATAAAAGATTCTATGATAATTTCAAATTGAATTACTCTAAACTAGTGGGAGGCTTTTTGCACCCTTCCCTAACAGAGCTCATACCCCCCCCTCCCCCCAAAGCACCATCATTACAATGCTCCTTCCTTTCCCAGAGCCTGTAGGGCTTAATCTAAGTTAATTCCAAAGTTCAACTCTGCTTGAAGTTGCAACGCTTGAAACCACTGCAGCTGAGGAAAGGCAGCTTTTTTTATATAACTAAGGCTGAAACACACTAAATCTGAAACTTCCAGCCTCAGTTAAGTTTCAAATGAAAAAAACAGCAACCCTTCAGTGAGCTTAAAAAGTACTGCTACCATAACTTTTTATAATTTCAAACAATAAATACTGGTAAAAAAAAAATTATGAATAAGCAGTACGAAAGGTTACTGAAACACTCAGATAAAAGAAAAATGTGAACACCTGTTCACAAGATTTTTCTTGTCATCTGGCACTTTTATTACTTGTGAGCCAAGTTAAAAAAGCCCAGCAAGCTTTGCTGAAATAATTTTTCATGTATACAGCAATCATGTCATACAAGAGAAGAGCTATATTTCAAATTTTAAAGCCCACTACATCTGAAACTCTACACACAAAATGTAATGGTCTCTACACCAAAGAAAAGAGGTTCTAAGAAGGCACTGACATCTACAATTTACTGCACAACTATCTGTAAGTATGTATCTTTTTTCCTAAGAAGACTACAACTCTAAAATGAGACTCTTGGTATTACTGAATATGGGGAGGACAGTAAAAAGTATAAAAATAACAGTTACACACCAGCTACTGTGTATTCCTAACTTGCCTTTATCATCAAAAGAGAGGTATGGAGAAAAAGCAGCTTCACAGATCAGTTCAGTGAAGACATCACAGGGAACTGAAAATGAATGGGGAAGTTGATCTTCCACACGCTTACCAGAATCATAGAATAGTTTGGAAGGGGACTTTAGAGATCATCTAGCCCAATTCCTCTGCAGTGAGAACGGGCATCTTCAATTAGATCAGGCTGCTAAGAGCCCTGTCCAGTCTGGCCTTGAATGTTTCCAGGGATGGGGTATCCACAACCTCCACAGAGAAACCTGTTCCAGTGTTTCATCACCCTCACAGTATTTATTCCCTATACCCAATCCAAATGCCTAAGAGCACTACCCCTTGTTCTATCACAACAGGCCCTGCTAAAAAGTCCTGTCCCCATATTTCTTATGGTCCCCTTCACGAACTTTAGGGCTGCAGTCAGGCGTCCCTGGAATATTCTCTTCTCCAAGCTGAACAAGTCCAGCTCTCAGCCTGTCCCCACAGCAGAGGTGATCCAGCCCTGGGATCACCATATGAGGCCTGCTCTGGACCTGCTCCAACAGGTCCATCTCCTTCCTATGCCAGGGGTCCCAGAGCTGGATGCAGTGCTCCAGGTGGCATCTCACAAGAGTAGAGTAGAAGCTTAAAGCCAGAGCAACAAGTAACAACATTACAATATGATGTCTAAGAAGTCACAGCTATATATGCCACACAACACTGAAATAACTAGGTTGGATACCTGGTTAGAGAGCATCATTCAACAGTGGCTGGGTGGTTCAAGGAGCAAGTGTTCCTAAGTGCATGTCTGACAAGGGCAGTTCAGATGCCAAAAATCAGAAAATCCACCCCAAGACAGAAGATACTGATTTACATCAATCAACTGGTAAGACTTCACCACATAAAACTGGCAGCCCTAACCAGTTTTACATAATAACTATTTTCCCTCTTCAGCTGAACAAGCAAGACTTGCAGAACAACTTCCAGCTTTTACACAGCCAAGTTTTGGGCAGCCAGGCTCCCCCTCTGCTTTTTTGATTCCGTGAAGCAGGAGAACTGCCTGTTTTTATAATCTCTATTGACAAGAGAAACCCACCCCGACAAAAGCTAAAGCATCCCTTCCCAGCAGTCTCCTAAATGTTGCATACAACAGGAAAA
>NW_020955443.1:569859-625449 GCF_003031625.1 Empidonax traillii
GGTCCTCAGGACGTAGATGGATTGCCTTACAGGGCTAACGAGCTCCATCTGCCTGGGGAGTGGCCTCGACCGGGAACTGAACCCGGGCCTCGGCAGAGACAGCGCAGCGCCTTTACCCTCTAGACCACCAGGGGCTCCCAACAGGAAAAGTAAGTTGGCAAGCTAAATATAGAACTAAAAAAACCCCAACCAAACCAATATATGTCTTTTGCAATTACATAACATGACATTCAGTCTCTAAAAAAAAAAAAAAAAAGAACCAAACAAACCAAAGACACAACAACAACAACAACAAAAAAAAACAAAACCAAAAAACCAAACTGTTTCACATAAAAACCTGGTAGATTTTACAAATAGTATCTTCCTCCTTTTGCCATCTATATAGGAAAGACAAGCAGCAAAGGTAGAGTAATTCTCTCAAAACAGGTCAAGTTTGAACATATTAACACTTCACAGAACCATAGAACAGGCTGGGTTGGAAAGGATCTTAAAAGGACATCTGGTCCAACCCCCCTGCTGTGGGCAGGGGCATCTTTCACTGCATCCGGTTGCTCAAGAGATTTCCCTATTTAAAGCATTAAATTCTCTCCTAGCCTTGACTGGGTCTCTCGTGTTTTTTCAGAGCGTATTATTGCTGCAAGTGGTTGCATAAGAGAATTACTGAGATTTTCAGAAATGCCACTAGAAGTAACAAACATAACCCTAGGAACAAAATGGAAATTCAGTTATCTGCAACTATTCCCAGAGCCATTATTTTTCATAAGCAATAACCTGGAATTATTTTTAATTTTACCATCCTCCCTCTAAAGCAAAACTCCATTTTTATAAGATGGTTATACATTTGTACAATTATTTTTAAACATACAACTCACTTCCTACAACATCTGGCAGATAAAGAACAGACAAGTAATATAAGGGGCCTGGTGAATTTAAAAAGTTCCTTCCATCTTCAGCTAAAAAAAAAAAAAAAAAAAAAAAAAAAAAAAAAAAAAAAAAAAAAAAAAAAAAAAAAAAAACAAATAAAGAAAAGATCAGTTAGGCTCCAAACAGAGAGTTCTGCTGTGAGTGTAACGCAGGCCCTCTAGCAGCGAGATTATGTGATTATTTCTGGATGCCGCAGTCATGTGGTCGCACAGCAAAGCTTTTGTCGGAAACATGACACAATCCCGTTGCACTGGAGCTGCTGGCAGCCACTCACCGGGCTGCACTGCCCTAAAACACACCCACAGTGACAGCAGAGAAACACCAGCTTTTCAGTGCTCCGCTCTCAGCCTGGCCAGGAGTTTACATTCCCTGTTGCGGTAAATTTAGAGGCTGTTTCTCACTGTGTATCACATCCAGCTGCACAGCCACTGGATCCCACTAAATTGCAGAGCATCAATATCCACCTCCCCCAAACCACACCTGCTTTGGGAAGCCGGGCTCAGGACTGCAGAATATTCTGTTGGTTTAATTTACTATTAAAATCTTTCCCTCGGGTACAAACAGAAAAGCCAAACCGCGTAATACTACATCAAAAGGATGCTCAGCACATGATTATCTACCCCAAAAGGCATCTATCTGGATATTGTGTCTATTCAAAGAGAACTTGAAAGGTATTTATGCCAGTGTTAGCCCTTCAGTCAGACAGGTATGTTTTTCAAATATTATCATATAGTCTCTCATCGTACTTTTCAGAAAAACACTAGACTTGCTGAAAATATTTCACTATTACATCTTAAAGACCAACTCATTGTTAAGCTTGATTTAAATAATTCTGCCTCTCAAACTGCCTTAAAACAAAATATTTCCACATTCAATGGCAGCTAAAACCATATACAATACTAACTTCTAGGTATGACAACTTTATAAACATGAACTACAAAATTAAGTATTTTAGATGCTAAATAACAAAACATTTATAATAGAACAGACTGTTGAAATACACATATTTAGCTCCTATCACATGACTCATCACTTGTTTGCTTTACCTAGGAATATGGCATAGTCCCTGCCAGGTACATGGAGTACTGAAAAACATTTAATCTAATTACCTGACCTCAGGATATTTGGCATTTGACCATAGAGATCAAATCTCGTGATTCAATACTCACATGGGGTATTTTTGCAGCACTTAAGTTCTCTTTTTGAAAGCTCATAGAAGAAACACTCTGCAAACAAAACCAATTCCCACCTAAAAAGGTTTAGCAAAATGCTAATAAACGCAAAACCTCATATTAAAAGTCACAGAAACCTACAGCCACCACAGGAGTACCTTAGAACACCTGGGAAAGGATTCTGTAATGAAGAAACTCCTATCCCCACATTCAAATCAACTCCTTTAACCACCTTAGGGGTGAGCTCTGCTGTGTCTATGAACACACCTTATTAATGTGCTGGGGGACCTAAAGCAATCCAAGGGCACAGTTCAATCAGAGCCACCACAGCCCCACTACAAGAAAGTTCCTCAGTTGTGGCTCTAAGTAACAAACACCCAGTGGGGCTCTAGGCTGGAAGTGGAGTCAGAGGGGATACAAACAGTAATCCTAATACAGAATTTTTACTCAGGCCTTTGCCAATTCCTGCAACAAAAGTACAAGTCATAATAACAAAAAGAATGTCCTCTGCCTCGTTTGTGTTAGCCATATCCCAGGCCATACACTGCACCAGCTCAACTCTTCCCTCTAAACCCTCCCCAAACTCCTTGTAAGGCTTTTTTCCTGGTATTTGTTAAAACAGCAAGGTGTTTGATTTCATCACGTTGCAGACAACATCCCCAGGACATCCAGGCTTTGCTGGTGTTCCCGGCTGAACTCAGCACTCGTCTGCATGCAGAAGCTCAGAATAGCACAGGGGGTGAGGCAGAGTTTAATACACACTGAACTGCAGCTGAACACAGCAGCAGCAATTTGCCTTTTTTTTTCCGTGGGAACACACTAAATGAGCAAAGCTCTAATGAGTTCTGTTGCAATCAGTTAATGACTTTAAAGTTCTAAAAACAAGCAAAAAAAAAAAACCAACTCAGAAAATTAAAAGTATCTGCATAATGAAAGCTCGAAAAATAATATTTTTCACTTTTGATATCTACAGGTCTCAGTTTAAAGAAAAAGTGGATCTATCAAATTCAGACAATAACAGCATACAATCATTAAGCATCCTGCTCATGGTCAAACAGCACAATCACCAGCTCCAGCAGGGAATGCTGAGAGCCTGAGAGCTCACATCTTATCTAAAGCTTCCAGGAGTTATGTTAAATGCGAGTGGATCAAGACAAAACGCAGCCTCAAGTCTCAAACTGGACAGTCAATGAGTGTCTTCCTGCATGTTTGTACAGCATCCATAAAGCCATTCTATAATTAGAATTCAGAAACCCTTACGTAATTAGAAATTCAGCCGTATGGCATAAACGCACGTGATCTTTTAAAACCTTTCAAGTTAAAAATATGCCACAAAAAGCATCTTATTATTTTGACCTGTTTACAATAAACCATAAACTAAAAAAAAAAAATTCTTAAAATGAAGTAATGAAGTTTGGAAAAACACTGTTTTCCTAATAAGCTGAAATAATACCTCTGCAAGGAGAAGAAACAGTAGGAGTGAAAACAGACTGCTGCATTTTGAGAAGAGTGACCACGTGTATTGATGCACCATTAAATGTAAAGGTTCCCTTAACATTCTTTAGGATGGACCATGTTCTTAGGTACAAAATTTTTCATGTACTTTGCAACTGATTCCCAGAGTGTCTTAATTCTTACACCTAAGATTTTTCTCCCACTATATTTAAATGAGCAAAATAAAGCTCCTTTATTATCAGTAGGTACTTGCTGCTTGTACCATCCTAAGGTGTCAAGTAGAGTTTGGGGTATTTACTGTGCATTTCAAAGGGTTTCAATTTTGAGTGTAACATTCAAATCCACTGACATGACATTCTGTAGAACTCATTCTGAACTGAAAGACATATCTGAAGATACAGTCTCTGAAAGCAGGTCACCATGGAGTCTCGGGCAGAACTCTTTGAGAGAAGGAGAACTAATGTTGACTGATAGCACAAAGAACATTTTGAAAGAGAAAGACAAAGGGCAGGTGGGACAATTCATTCAACAACCTAAGCTATTTTTCAGGGCTGGTTATTAGCATTCTACTCAGCATCCTATGGTGCTCTCATTACATGTCCCTTTAAAAAATAATAATTACATCATTAATAAACCTGCCAGATCACAGATTGAAAAGTGTATCTTTTCATCAACACGTAAAAGGTATTGACAGTAAACAGCAGAAATAGAACAAAAATACTGATGGTGTTGTTCTGGAATTATCTGATGAGTAGATTAGTTCTGTGCAACTCTCAGCCCTTCCCATGGCTCATTAGAGCCTTGTAACTGCCCTGCTGGCCAACCAGTAACAGACTGTATAAACTAAAACAAACAAGTGAGCTTCAGACTTCTTTTTCTTGATATCAGTAATTTCTCCCGAGTTTGCTTCTGCCACATTACTTCAGTTATTTAGCTGCTGGACTTCATGACTACAGAACTGCAATTACATCTTGTAAATATACAATTTTAACTTCACTGAGTGTAAATCTCTAATTTTTCTGATATGTGGCAATCTGATACCACAACTCCCTGAAGCTAAAACTGATGAAGCCACATCTGGTTCATTTTAAAGAAAATTTGAACAGAACACTAAAATGCATCAAGTATCCTATTTATCTTAGGTGTTAAGATACTGAATGATGAAGATGAACTGCATTCTGCAGTAAACATTTATCTGATGGCCTAGTCATTTTATTCACTGTCGAACCTGCTCACCAACTTTAACTTTTAATTTTTTCTATGTTCAAGTAGAAGGCCTGACACATCTCTGTTTATAGCTTAATGCAGCTGTTTACCCTTGCAGAAAAAGAGCTCCACAGTCAGATTACATCAATTTGCTCACAAGAGCTAGTCTGTAATTAATAATACCCTCCACTGACCTGTCAATACAGAAATATTCCATTCTGTAACCCTCACTCTGTAAATACAGGTTACAAAAGATGCAATATTCCAAAGATACAAAACTCCAAATGCTCGAACACAGCCTCTCCAATAGTCCATCCTCCATCTGCAATGGCTTTTTCAGTCTGTCAGCACTTCAGTGAAAGAGTTTAAAGTGGGCTGATTCCAGACAGCTACCAAACAACCCCCCAGCTTTTTATCCACTACCCTTCTCTCGTGATATGCAGGAAAACAGAAGGAAGGCAAAAAGACTCATGAACTGAGACAGTGACAGTTTAATAAGAACAGCAAAAAGCAATCCATTCACTGCTCCCCATCAGCAGGCGGATGTCCAGCAGCTTCCTAGGAAGTGAGGCCTCAGCACCAGGTAAGGCTTGTGAAGACAAGTATCATAATCAGAAACATCCTCCCTCTTGCTCCTCCTTTCTCTGAGCTTTCACTGCTGAGCACAGCATCACAGGCATGGAATATAACATCCCTTTGGTCAGTTGAGGTCACTGTCCTGGCTGTGTCCCCTCATGACCTCTTGCCCAGCCCCAGCTGCCTCTCCAGCATTGTTTCAGCCATCAGTGAGACAAAGAGCCCTACACAGGCTGCTGTGCAGACAGACAACTTCCCAACTCCAGCCAGGCCCAGCACAGAGTTATTACAAGATTTGTCTGATGTTCCAAGTACCAATCTAAGACTTGTTTCTTCAGATCCTGACTACAAAATTACTTACCAGCACTATCCTGAAAAACTGAAGGGGATGAGTACCTTTAAAAGGGTCTCCCCATCTTTACAGGCATTTTCAGAAACTTTTGAACATGTTAATTGTGCATAACTTCCTTAGCTAAAAGTCAGTGACAGATTCTTGAAGTCACTTCATGTCCCGCCTACCACAGACCAGAGGACCATGAATGGCACAGGCAGACCTGAGAGAAAAAGCAGGTTCACAGGAGTGACCTATGATTTGCAATGTGTGAAGTTTGTTTTGTTGGAGTTGTTGCCTGGTTAGCTTAAAAACAAAACAAAACAACAGCAACAAACTATACAGCAAAGTCATCACAAGATACTTAAGCATTACCAAGTAGAAAGCAAAATGGCTTTATACTATTATCCCCTCGCTTTCACTTTCCCCCCTTTCTTTTCTTTTTTTGAATCTTAGTGCTTCTTCTCTGGGCAGCAAGAGTACTCCAAACATGTATTAATCTCATTGCCAGTTTAGGTACTCATTGGTGCTGCACTCAAAATGCTAAAAAAAAGTTTGCACAGGCATTTCTTGGATGGAGGATGTACAGATAGGACAATCTGACATACACATTCAGTCTTACTTGGTTAAGCACAGGTTACTCTAAACCATTTTGTTCTTCAGATTCAATTACCCTGAATGCAGTAACTGCCCCAAAGGACCTGCTGAGCAGAAGATACTCTGAACTTGTATTCAGTACAGAAGCCCGTGTTCAGGCTTGCTTCATGATAGGAGGAATGCAGAGACTCAACCATCTGCAACATTCAAATTCAGAGTTTTGCATGTATTTTAGAGAGTCCCCTTATTGTGACTGTTCTCATAAGTTAATAAAAAAAATTTAACATATAACTTGGAAGACTTCACGCACCACCTGAGATCAGAATTAATGAACATTTTACTACAAATCTGAGAGGGATTCAAATTTCATATGAATCAGCCTGTCTATTGCTAATATTCAAGTTAAACCACGACATTTACATTCAGAATTTTGCAATCGTTCAGCATATAGCTGATTCCCAGGATTTTTAATTAAAGTGGGTTTGGAAGAGAATTCTTTAATAAAAACTACCAACTATTTGCTACATTAACTAACTTTTGGCAGGTTTCATTATGATGGACATCAAAGATGATGAACGGGGGAAGGTCCTACTTTTTTTATAATGTACCTTTGTATCTCTTGTTTTTCTTCCACAGAACTGTGAAACCCTAAAGACGACAAACTATAAGATGATGGAACATCGTTCCAAATGAACTTTGTCAGGATGCTTTTTCTTTGTTAAATTCCGCTTAGCTAATGACAACCCATTCTCCACAATTTCTTCATTGAGCTGTTACCATAATAAAACTTGGTGACACTTAACGCCAAGGAAACCCATCTGCTAACACATGGACAGCGAGTGTCTTTGACAGCCTAATTTCCATCAAGGACAGGAGAAGAAATGATCTTTTGCTAACACCACATCTATCACAAATGAGATCAGCCTGTGCTTTTCATTATTCAGCATGGATTACATTTGGAAAAGGAAGATGTACTGCTGCATTAATACATCTCATTGTGCGTCAACATCATTTGCAATTGTACAAGTTCGAAGGCAGAAAGAAGTACGTAAGGGAAAGG
This sequence comes from Empidonax traillii, assembly GCF_003031625.1. Taxonomy (NCBI): domain Eukaryota; kingdom Metazoa; phylum Chordata; class Aves; order Passeriformes; family Tyrannidae; genus Empidonax; species Empidonax traillii. The sequence goes on from NW_020955443.1 coordinate 577,181, forward strand.
GATTTCTTTGGGGAAATCAGGAAATGAGTGAAGGATGACTCAAACTGATGAACTCAGATTTGTAACTTTCTTCTTATGTATAAAACGGATTAGTAACTTCGTTACGTATAAATTAAAACTGACAATTCAAGTTTCATTCGTGCGCTTAAAAATCTGGCGGAGATAAAGAAAAATCTGGAACAGATGAAGATACACCCTGTAGTCCATAACAACAGGTTGTCATCCTAGCACTGCCTGCCTACAAACTCCAGAGGTACTACAAAGGTTACAGGTTAAACACAAGAGACAAATCTTCACAGACCTAACAGCATAGCCCCAGAGCTGAGTTTGTACACAGAAAGATCAGAGTTCTGTAAATGCCGTACAGCCCTACAGAGCAAACAAAAACATACCACGAGAAACAAGGTTGATCTATTGCACCTTCTGCCATACTGCCACCACAGCAGGCTGGGTACCCCATCCTGCTTCCTCCAGCACTGGGGTATGAGCAGTGCCCAAGTCCCCCTCACATCCACTCTGTATCCTGAGACTCCCACAAGCACATCACAAACATTAAGAAAAAAAATACACCAAACCCCCAAAACACCACCAAAATGAAAAAAAAAAAGGCCACAAAAGACCAACAAACCAAATGAACATAAAAAGATTAAACATTCCACATCTCCCTCCTCAGCTCCATGTATAGATCCCTAAGCATATCCACAAGCAACATGTTAGGTGGATAAATTTATTCATATCATCACAGAAATTAGAAAATAATAGTTATGATATAGGAAGCAAGATTTCTTTCACCTCATGCATCAATACCATTATTACCATATTTCAGCTACAAAAACATCTGCATCTCATTTCTAAGCTATCAAGTATTCAGTATTTGAGAATACTGATTTAAATCTTGGGTATAATGAAACAATAACAAATGAAATAAACCATGGTCATACAGAAAGAGGTTAATTCAGTGCAAATATGTGATTAACAGCTTATGTTGTTTGCAGGTTACTACATCCTCTGGCATCTGCATGAGTTGCTGCTGAACTTCCAGATCACCCCTTAGTAAGTTTAACCTTGCACTTCCAATGCACTGTGACAGAACTCACCACAAGGCAACTAAAAATATTGTACTGCTTCATAAATCAGTTATTCATGGACAATAGCGGCAATAAAAGTCCACTAACAGAACTTCTGTGAGAATAAATGCATTTTAAAAAGTCCAAATACCTTTAAATCCCCTTTAACGGGACCACAGACAATACAAATTCCTATTACTCAGTTTAGTTCAACATGAGGATCATCCTTCATGCTTATTCACAAGCAAAAAGCTTAATAAAGGATAGCTGAGATCTCTTCTGTCTTCTTTTCCTATGGCCTCTCTGGACATAAAGAACACGCAGCACATTTACACAACATCCCTATACCTCTTATCATGGAAAAAATGTAAGAGAAAGGGATAACTACAGAAAATAAGACGTATTCAAGCAGCAGACTGAGGCAAGAAAAGCAAAACCAAGCTGTAACTTCCAATGAAAGTATTTTCTGTTCCTGGAGCCTCTGCACTTACATTAGCTTAAACGTTCTGGTCCTTTCAATCTTGACAGGAGCCTTGTTTTACTGGCTGACACTCCACAAAACACCCCCAGAATAAAATAGATGTATCGGGATGGTACATGTCATTAAAGTGAAATAGAAAGATGAGAGACGGAGCAGGAACATATTTCTAGCCAATTTTGGTACTAAATTGTTCAAGTGAAATTTTCCATTCTTTAAGGCACCAGCTGTTGTGAATTCCTCCTTATACCTCTTATCCCCTTCTCTCACACAGTAGTTTTTCTCTAGATTAGCAAGATACAAAAGACTGAGAAAAAATTTATTATCACGCACACTTGTGTTCAACTTAGTGTCCTGAGAAAGTTTTTGATATAAAATTTTTAAAAAATGAAAATATTTTGTCCTATTTGGAATTTCCTTTAGTCCAGTAATAACCAGAATTCTTACTACTGGTTTGAAATTATCCTTATGCCAGTAGAGTATAGAGCAGTAGACTTGAGCAGTTTTTAAACAAATATACTCCAGGCTTGCATTTTTAAAATTGTAATTACATGAAACACTGACAATTTTTATGACTGACATTGCTGTCAGACCTGATTTATATTCCAAATTTCTCTCAGTAGTTATGGATGTGCAAATCATTTTACCTTTTCAAGTACGTACATGAATCTGGAACTATGTGAACCAGGCACAGTGAATCCGTGACAATCACTTGCAGGCTTAAAACATGAATATTCAAAGTTATATCTCACAGACTCATCACAAAGTAGAGCAACATGCTCCTCAGTGAAGAGTTAATTATGTAATAATACGAAACAGGAGAATATTTACCAGAGTTTATTAGAATCTGTATTTGTATTTATTTTTTTCTAAATGTGTTTTTAAACTGGCAAATGCTGACTCTGATTTTTTTGTGCACGTTCTCATTGAATAGCATGTCAAATACGCCATTTAAGCTTTTAAATTTTTAGCCTTACAGTTTAAATTATTGGTCTTCAAAAGCCTCCATGTGGATTTATAAGTGCTGTCTGCAGAATTCACTCGAGCAGCTTTAAAATACTCAGAAGGAGACAGCACAACATCTGTCCCTGACAAGTCGCTGAAAACCAGGCAGCAAGCCAAGCACTCCCCAAAGTTCCAGCCCAGCAAAAGAAGGCAGCCTGGAACAGCTGTAAAGCAAGAACTGCTTTTAACATTAAATCAAAGAAATCAAAGCTTGTGATAAGTGTAAAGCAGTTGCTCCTTGAAGTTTACCAAAGAATTGAGAGGCACAACTTAACTGTCCCACACCAAAGTATTACAGCTTATTGCTTTTTTCACTGAAAAAGTTGTAACTGTGTCTTTTAACATTACATCAGGTTGAAAATACGGGGAGGGCTTCATCGCTCTGCAAAACTAAATTGATTCTCCTCTGAGGACTTCACAACGCAAATTCGCAGGAAAAAACAAAGAGAGCAAAAAGGTACAAGAAGAAAGGACAACACAAATTAGACTTTAGGTGCTCTTATTCATTAGGTTCATATCCTGAGCCTTCCCAGAGATTTCTTTTCAAGGTTTGTTTTGCTCTTAAGGAAACAAGAATAAAAACTGTATTATAACAATCAAAACTACAAGAGAGAGACAGTGAAAAAGGATTATAAGCTCAAATGGAGATAAGCAGAGGTCCAAGGAGGTAAAAGGAGAATTCTACACGGAAATTCTAAAAGATGTTTTAACTCCTGGAGAAAGCAGAAAGATAAAAATAAATAAACAAGAAAACCAGTCTGGTTTTATTACTTAAAAGAATGCCAGAGTCTTTCAAGAAAAGAATAAAAGTACCAACTCTTTCAAGATCAAGAAAAAAACCTCAAAAAGATTTTTCTGGCAATAAGTACAAGTAACATGGGTTTGAACACGCCGCATTAAAAAATAAAATCTCAAAACATGAGTTCCTGAGCTACAAAATAAGTCTTGAGCAAAATTTTGCCTAAACATGTGCAGTCTCTTGTTTTTGAGAACTTCAAAACAGTGTTCATCTATCACACTTTTTCCTCTCTGTAATAGATTTAACTACATTTTTCCTTTTTTCTGCCTTCCTCCAAAAGGCTGCCAAATCCTGCAAGATCGAAGTCAAGAAAAAATTATACATCACACAGTCTTCAACTGCCTTCTGCTTCTACGTGTGATATGCCATCCCAGGTTGCATGACAGTCGAGGGATGATACCTGGGAAAGACTCCAAGTGACTTGGCCCCCTGGGAGCTGCCACAGGAGGGCTGACCCTGCCCTGCCCTGCAACCCTTCGAGTCGGATGCACTGGTTGGCATCACACAAGGTGTGAGACAGGAACAGATACCACAGCCCAGCCAAACAGGAGTGCAGGGCAGGGTGAACCTGATATTCAACATGCATAACAGAGGGGGCCTGGAAAACCTACAAACCTGACTCTGTGGAAGCAGCTCAGTGCCATGAGATCTGGGAAGAGCTGGTGAAGGAAGTGAAGAAGAGCCCTGCAAGGCTGAGCTGTTGACAAGTGCAGCAGAACAGGTCTGGCAACATTAATTACAAGAACCATGCAATAAAGTACTTTTCAGATACACATCCTGACTTCCTATTTACCTCCTGGTGGTTTCCAAGCACTGACAGGGCCATGTCCCATGACTGCAGGAGGCTGCTACTGCTCTTGCACCATGCTGCAGGGACAGGGTGATGTGAGGTGTTCAAACCAGAGCTTCCAAAATACAAATGCCTAGTGACAGACAACATGCTCAGAAGGAACCTGCGTGCAGTAATTACCTTCCCTGTCACTCTAAAACAAGTCAAGCATCATCTTTCAAAAACTGCACAAGTCCATCAGCTTTTGTTGCTCTTTTTTTTCTGGTTACCTTTTCTTTTTTTAAGATTATGTGACATTTAAGAGGCTGCTCCATTGTTGTTCTGAATATCTTTCTTTGGTTTTACTCTTGCATCAGAGGGACAGTTTGTAATTGAAAACTTCATACATACTCTTGTCTTGGTATTTGAGTAAAGGAAAACTAGCTAAATTTTACTTATACCATTTAAAATACAAAAGGAAAGGCTTATCTAATCATACTGACAGCTTGAAGAAAAGTAGAATTGATAGATTATCAGAGGGACACAGAAGTGATTTCACACTAAATATAAGAAGCATCTTATTTAACTTGTGGCTGCCATGCACTGAAGTCCTGGGGAATATTTTTCTGAATATCATTCACCTTCAACTCAATTTTTTTTCTGTTAGAGTGCCATGGGAAACAATACAGCCTTCAAGTGCCACAGTAAAAATAAAAATAGTATCCATAGCTTTCCCTCTAATATAGCAGATATTGACAAACTAATTTTTTCCATTATTCTTCACAGGTTTGCACTGAATCTATTTTTTATCTTCAGCTGGCCTAAGAACCAGACCTGTACTGATGCTGAGAAACAACTGAAGTCACAATGGGCAGCGTTCAATCCTGCTCAGACAAAACACAAATTATAATCGTCTTAAACACCAAACGAAAAGAAACCAGAATTCACATTACAAGCTTCTTTGGCAAAGTAAGATTTAAATGTCACATTTTTCCCTAATGGCAGTTACAAGCGATGTGATACTTCAACTGTACCTACAACGTACAAGTTTTGATTTTCTTTCATTTATACCTAAAATTAAAATAAATATGGTTTTGTAAGTTGCTTTAGAGGATTACAATTAGATTATTCAAACTTCATCCCAAAGCAACATAATTGAAATATTAAACTCAAAAAACCCAGTAACTATCACAAATAATAACTCATTTCAACTCACCACTTCCTCCAACCCATCCTGCTGCTGGTTTTAGAAATTCTGTATTAGGTTTACAGGGACTGGTGGCAGGAGTGGTTGAGTGAGGAAACAGAAACCACAAAAAAAAATCTTTGGAAGACATTTCTCAGTTAAAAAAATAGAGGTGTGCTGCACAGAATAACTAGGGATAAGGATACTCAGAATCAATGGTCTGCAATGTACGCACAGAGCTCACCCTCAGCTGCTCTGCTTTGCTACCTTGAGGTTTAGACTTCGTGAGTCGAATCCTGATGGGAACTTAATGACTTGTGTATTTATCCATCACAAGACCTAAACTCTTGTCTGCACACGAAACGTGAAGATTAACCATCACCATCTACCATCATCTGTGGTACAAATCAACATATTGGCAACACTGCAAAGCGCTCTGGTTCCTCTGAAGTTGTACTAAACAAAATTACTGGGACAAAGTGTGTGGCTGAACTACCACAATGGTGGGATCTGAATACCAGTATTACCAGTATAGGATGCTGCAGAATCTTACTGTTTCAAAGAAAAAGAAAAAACAAACAAGCCAAACCCCACCACAAATGCAGAACTTCATAAATATTTGTAGCTAGACTGGGGTAGATGAGAAGGGCTAAAATGAAGTTCCTACTCACACACCTGGGTTTCACAGGGGTTTTGTGTTTATTTAAGGAAAAAAAAATATGCAGAACAAGCAAGGTCTCCTCTTTTACTCAGAAGATCTGCCAGCAACTGCAGCATTCCCTCCGCCCTGAACATCACTCTGGTGATGTTTTACAACTGGTTATAAAAACACAATAAAATCCCTTTCCAGGCCAACAGTACTTGTGCTCATCTCTCACCTCTCCAAGATGTCCTTTTCTCTCCCAACCTACCATGCACCTCAGGGCTGTTGTACATTGATCTGAACTTTCTGAATATGTGGAGAGTGAAAGAGCTTTAGGATTTTCACATATAAACTGGGGAGCAAACTATGCCTAGCATGCTAATTAATCCCAGAAGCAGGTCAGCTACAGCCAAGGTTTTTATGATTACACTGCAGGAGGGGAAAAAAAAAAAAAAAAACAACAAGAAGTTTTTGTCAGGGAGCAGCAGGGAGGAAAGCAAAGAACACAAGCTGAGTATTACTGTCTGACTGCAGAGAGCTGACCTTTCAATATTAACCAAAACCTCCTACATATGTTGGAGTCAGGTGGGTTAAGTGGCTCAGGCAGGAAAACAAAGAAAATGAAGGAAATAACTTATGTGTCTGTTATGACAGAGAAGAGGGAGGCAGTGGAAAACAGTGCTCACAGTAATCAATCCAGGTATTACTTTGAGTGACCACACAAATCTGAATGGAAAATAACATTTGGAGCAGTCCATGAAAGTACTGAATTAAGAGAAAAATATGACAGCAGTCTGCTCAAAGTGTTTTATAAGAAGGCTGTACTGCACCGATCCAAAGTCAAAGGCATTTGCAAGAAAAAGAGACACAGATTAGAGGCAAAGTCTACCAAGAGTCTGAAACGGCACAGCAGAGAGAACTGAGGATAAAAATCAGGATGGATGGTGGGACTATTCAAAGAACTACCAAGAAACATGGTAAGTAAGAGCTAATGCAGAAGAACACTGGGAGGTACTGGACACGTGTTGAGCTTGAACTGAAATGCTTAACAAATTTTTTTTAGTGTAGTGAGTTTCTTCACTCACCCTCTTCCCAGGACACAGGTGTGTCAGCAACACCTTCTCCTGCAGAACCCGCCCTGTCCAGCATTTCACCTACAATCAACTATCAAGCAACTTAACTGCATCTTTTCACTGACTGTTAAATAAACAGAAGAGTAAAGAGAAAAAAAGCTGTAAGACAAGAGGGTTTTTTTTTAATACAGTGAAATTTCCTCCTTATAGCTTGGTGTAGCGTGCCAAGTTTATTTTTAAAATGCCTTCAAGGCTAAACTTCAGAAAATAGAGCTTTGCAGATAAGAATACCACTAGTTCCTTTAAAGGTGAATACAGGAAGCTGTGTACTATCAGGAGCCACATAGAGAAAAACACAGAAGACATAAAATCATTTTATCATTAGAAAAATTGGACTGTTCAAAAAGACTAACGCTACCTTACACTATGAAGTACCCACCACACTATCTTCTAGCATTAGGAAATTTCAGGAATATTTCCATTATAATACTCATGTTTTCAATTTATCACAGCTCTCCAGAGCAAGCTGGCAAATCAATATTTTTCAGACACGATAAGCAATATTCCTCACTCCCCAAAAAGATTCAAATAGAAGTTCAGTTATGTTAAAGAAAGTGAGAGAAAAAATATAACCTTTTCTCACAAAGAAAATAACCTTTTCTCACAGAGAACAATCTTGAAATGTAAAATAATGCAAGCAGTTCTAGTCAGTCGTAATTCTGAACCGCGAGAGATGAAGTCTGGCATGTTAATATCCACCTCTGGGAAAGCCAAGAGACAAGCAAATTGCTCCACAAACATCTCCAGCTTATTGCTGGCTATGATGATTTTATGACAACTTACTGGAACTGTGTGCTTTTTAAAAAAGCACAGAACAGAAGCTACTGTGAAGCTGTATTGCACGGCAATATTTGGGGTATTTTGCAACTTTCATAGTCACACTGCACCTGCAAGGGAAAGCCTGTCAGCCTGTCTGGCACTTGGACTTGACCAAAACCACATTTCAAGGTTCACTTTCAGAGTGTCATTTTCCTTACAGATGTTTCTGTGAAATTTAAACCCTTTAAACAATAACTAGCACAAGTTATTTTGCCACAACGCAAAATTCAACATATTTTAGCATGAGAATGAGCTCCTGAATAACACTTTAGAGAACTACCTTTAATTGATAAAGGAATGAGGAAAATACATCAAGCAAAGGTTTTCAGAAGAGGTAACTCAGGAAACCTCTATATTTGGATAACTAGCTTTTAATATCTTTAAATGGGCTGTATTTCATGGCATGATGAACCCTAACATCTAGAGAATATGATCTTTAAGAGAAAGGCAGACATGTAATACATTAATATACCTGGATTTTCACAATCCTTTGTCATCCCCTTGCCTATTCACTGGACCAAAAGTCCTGTCCAGACCCTGTCACAGTTGTTTACAAACAAAAGCAAATATAAAAGCAAGTATTCAGAAAGCTTCTCATTTCCTGATAAAATTACCATTGCCAGTTTTCAGAAAGACAAGGGGGGGGGGGAAACACTTGCAAGCTGCAAGCCATTCTCTATATTGTCTCAAAATGACTCAAAAAACTATTGTTTTGAATACTTGCCACGGAACCATAATTCTGTTTGTCTAGACTTCAAAAAGTACTGAGTCTGAGAACTTTTACCAGCCTGCTTCCTAAAGTGAGGGTCAATTTTTTGTACTTACTGCTTTTTCAATATTCAAACCACTGCATCCATTAAAAAGGTAACCATAAAAAAACAGGCTCAGATGTAATGAAAAAGATCATGTGGTGCAAGATTATTGTAGAGAGACTGCTATAATTAATTTCAATGTGTGTGCTCCACAAAAAGCTTAATGTTCCTCACAGAATTCACCATGAGATTTGAACACAAAATTCCAAGGCAAAGAGATTTTCTTATCAAAGAACTTTTCCTTATCGAGCACCCCACAAGATTTTAGCTAGAGAAAGTTCGTTCATCAGTCAACCCACTGAGGAGGTGAGATTGCCAGTCAACACAGAACAGCAACGACTGAGTAAGACTGGCTTAAGAGATGCAGGTTACAATCTCAGCTCAGCTTTTATCAAGTCCTGCACCCTCCATTTCAGTTTCCCACTGGAGATTAGGTTCGTCTTCACCTGTAGATATGAAAGCCTTTCAGAGGAGACATACTGCACGGGTTTTATCAATAGGATGCAATTTAAAACTTAATTCCTCTGAAGTACGTTAGGAAAGCACAAGAAAGGGGATTCAGTTCTTCAAATCTAATTGCATGCATTTGTACTCCAAATTCAAGTCTCAATACACAAAATAGAATTTTATAAAGATATTGCAAACTTCTCTCTTGCCTAATGAGCAGAGCCTACTAAATCAGACCATCAAAGGGAAGAGAAGAATAACTAACTACTTCATTCTTCCATGAAGTTTGCACACAAAAAATAAAGACAGCAGGCAAACATCAATCCTGAAAGAGACCATTCGACTTCAGGTATTTTGTACACCTCCTTATTTCTACTGCAGACTCATCTTCTAAAATGAAGGGGTTCTTGTATTCATTTCTCTTGAAAAAGAGAAATTGTCCTCTAAAAATAAAAATCAGTATTACAAGCAGTTTATATCAATAATAATTTTTTAATCCTCTGAATCCTTATGTTGCACAAGGCTTCAAGTGGTGACATGGGAGCCAAAACCAGAACAAGATGCAGAGGAAGGTTTAGCTGGCACTGAACCACACCTGACTTTCCCAAGACCGAAAGTGCAAAGAAAAGCACAAGATAATACCTTGCATGATCTTCTCTCAAGCATCAGTTTTAATGCTCATAAAAGTAAAGGTAGGAAGTAAAAAAAAAAAAAAAACCTCAAACCACAGGAAATAAAGTATGTGCTTTCTCATCAATCAGATCAAACAGATTTAAATACTTTTACAGCTCTAATGCAATCTATTTTTATTTTAGAATTTGTTCCTGTGAGTCCTTATTAACCACCTTATTAACTGCAGATAAATGAAAGACAGGAAAAGTACAGGTATAGACATTTTACCACAGAGCATGGATTCCCTTTCAGGCCATTAAATTTCTGCCCTACCCTCCTACACCTCCTTGAAACTGGACAACAGTTTCAGTTTCTTTATGAACCTCTTGAACACATCCAACACACAATTCAGGATTCTAAAACTTTTTATTCACTCTCTTGTGTTGTACTTTTTTTTACAGCTTGACAAATTTTTCCTGGGTTGGGGTTTCTTTCTCACATGAGGTTGGATGCTTTGGGTTTATTTGATCACAGCTATGTTGTTTATTATTATTAAAAACAAAGTATACACAAAGCTAAAAGGAGAATAAAACAAAATAGCCCTTCTGTTGATGCAGTGTACCAATGATATCCAAATCTCATGTATACTAGGGGCGATATCAGAGTTTCAGTGGAGGCAACTACACAATTAAAACATTTATTTTGTCTTACAGAGCATGTTATTCCCAGAAGAGCTCCAGTTGATCAAGTTTTATGCTATCCATGCTATGCAGAAAGCTAAGGAAGAGGTGGTCACTGTAACAGTCATGATAAATCCAGTATAGAATCTGGCATAACAAATAATCTCATAGACCATCATTTTGCACTTAAACCATTCCAAAATTATAATAATCATGAAAGTACAAATTGCTTATAATAGTCAAAGCTGGAATAAAGCTGGAATAAATGCATGAAATCCCAATTTGTCCTGCTGCAAAGCTGCTTATTCCAGTTACTTGTAATGTGCATCATTCAAACTTCCAACTTGGTGTTTCTTCAAACATCACATTCACTGTTTCTAAATGCAGTCTACTTGTCTGAAATTTTTAACCAAGACACAAAAATCAATGTTATATAAAGCACTCTTTCCTGATACTGATGATGCACAATATGAGTCACCACTTCAAAGCCTCCAACACACCACCACAAGCCACATTCTTTAAAGTCACGAATAAACCCCTAAAGTGGTTTCTCCTGTCTTGCTTCTAATGAAGCACCCTTGGCTCCCAACAGCAAGCTGAAGCTTTGACAGTCATGAAAGCATGAGCTCCAAAAGCAGAAATGAAACCTTTTAAACAATATGTGCATCTCTTGTAGATCAAAATGCAAATACTTGCCAGACCTGTTATTTTTTTTAAGCTAAAAACAAACAAACAAACAAACAAACAAAAAAACCAAAACACCAAACACCTAGAAAAAGAGTCACCAGTGAAATGTTGATGTTGTATCTTCGTTAATTTCTTTTCCAGGCTTTTTACATTGAATCTGTGATCTGATTCCATGACAATAAGGTGGGAGGGAGGGGGAAGAGAGGGTTTGAAAGTTTAGCGTACGCTCTTTGCCAGTGGCAAAAGTCAGGCCATCAGAGGTGAGGATTCACTGAACAGAAGACAGTTAAGCTAAGTAACTTCACTGTCACTAGAATTGCTGGATACTTTGGGATGTGCAGCAGCCTGTTGGTATTACTTGGCCCTGAAAAAAAAAAAAATCAGAAGAGAGGAAACCCTTTCATTTGAACAGGAAAAAAAAAAGTTTGAAAGTTTTTGTAGTTGAGGGAACAATCGTTCCTTCTTGGCTCATGGCAGCTTCATCCAGTTACAAGCACTTACACACCCTGCCCACAGGAGATGTACACACACACTAAGAAGCCACTGCTGCAATAGTCCAGTTAGGTTTGGATAAACCTCCCAAGTAGATATTCCACCTCAAGCATATGTCACAACTTCTAAGCACTGCTTTATTACAAAACTCTAACGATATAGTCAATATATGGGTACAGATGTGTACACCTGTGCTGATGCACATGCAAATCTACAAACAAATACACCCCAGAAAGTCACAAGAGAAAAGCAACCATTTGGATGGTTATTTCCAAACAATGAGAAAGTGAAAGGACACCCAGACCACCTGAAACAACCCTGTCAGTAAAAAGCAGACAATGCCATGGATCATCCTGAACCCTCAGAACTAGCTGATGCAGCAGGAGTGATAGTGCTCTACTAGAAGTAGTAAATCCCGACAGAAAACAATGACATTTTCTTGCCTAGGGAACTATTTCTGTTGTCTTTAGCCATGAGAGGGACCAGTTTGTCTACAAAGTGCATCTCTGCATGCAATGACTCAGAACAGAGAAGCAGCACTAGTGAGGTGCTTACAACTGTCTGAATTTATTCTCCACCAGGAATCAGTTTGGAAATATAGAGCAGCAGTGCAAACACCCAAAGAGATCTTCTACCACATCATCTTTTCCCTTCTTTAAGAGGAATACATCCAATTGCCAAAGGTCACCATTCTTTTTATGATTTCCATGATCATAATCTAGTAAGGTTTTGCCTTTTATCACTGAAACAAAAGCTAAAAATGTCATCTATGTATCTGGGATCATCTCTGATAAATACTGATGGTGCTGTACATTGCAGAAGCAGCTTTATTCTTGTTTCTGCTTAGTCTGTTTTGAAAATTAAGCTATTATATTTCTCAGCTGTTTTCACATGATTTCTGGTAAGACCATCACAAATGCCACATGACATTCTAGGCTATGAAAAAATAGTTTTTTTCAAGAACCTACTATTTTGTGATGAAATAGTGTCGTTAACTGGTGTTGATTATTTAATTTGTACTTTACCAATGTAAAATTGACAGGTGGCTTTTTGGTCAAATATTATTGTATTTCACATTCAAGCCTCTCTTGCAATTTAGCCAAAACCAGTGAAGGCCCATCAAGAGCTAGCACATATCGAAGATGAGATCTGACACCTCGTGAACGAAGCATGCCACCGGTTATGCAAAACGAACCCCAACAAAAATACCAAGTTATCAATATATATCAAATTGCTGTGAATGGTAGTAAATATAAGTACTCAAATACTTATCTTCACTATGTTGACTGCAGCAAATTTTACAGGGAGAGCCTCACATTTCCAGCAGTAAAACTTTGTGGGGGCTGGGTTTTTTTGAGGTTTTTTTGTTTGTTTTAACTTATGCAGACATTACAATCTTGTTTTATAACCAGAACACAGGTAAAAAGCTAGCCAAGATGCCTATCATGCATCCAATGCGATATGCATTATCATGTCATGCATTCTAATGTGAATTTATAATTTCAAAATTAGTAACAGTTTAAGGAACGTTCATGTTCACTTTTCTCTTTCTTGGTTTCTTCCTCAACCCTCACCCCTTTTTTGCTCTGCAACTTCGGTTCCAGCACAGTTCAACTGCAACATCACTAGAGAGATGGGAGGTGCAGGGAGGATAAAAATACAATAGGGTTAAATAGATGGGATGAACTTAAGACCCTGATACTGCCTTAGGAACAGGAATTCTAAATATCTCTGAAGATAAAACCCCAAGAATTTGTAACTCTCCAACACTTATCCACATAGCAGAAACACCTACTCACCCCCTATCCTGTGAGAGCATTAGCCAACATAACATCCCAAACTGCATCTTGCTGACACAGTTCAGCTTCCTCCCACTAGGCAGCAGTGTTAAACCACCGGGCAACAGGCTGGGATGATGTGACCCAGCTCCAGACCCCACTCGGCAAGATGGGCACAACTTATTCCAGTGCAGCAACCCAGCAAGGTCACTTCTCATCGTCTAAAGCGACCACTGTCATCCCAAGCACTGAACTCAAGGTCCTCGGCACACAAGAAAAGATCTGAGAGATTCCTACCTAACAGACCTGTAATAACACCCACCAAAGAACCAGAGATAAGCTCTGGAAGGAGCAGACCTCACTCTACAGTCCATCAGCATGTAGAATTTGGTACTTCCACATCCAGCTTTTTCAGTTCGTTCTGATTTAAACAAACTAGATGTAGCTAGCATATTATGGATTCAGAATTCCATTCAAAGCCAAACAAAGCCTTCAAGCTACTGCTGAACAAAGTAAAAGATTTTCTTCACAACATGAAAGTGGCAGGTAGGAGCTACTGCAAGTGAATGATGGTGTCCTCCTGCAAGGCTCAGGTCCTGTCGTTCAGTCACATCGTGTGCTGGTTGCAGTGTGTCACTGCTGGCTGCAGAAAGGCAGCACTAGTTCTGCCCGTAAAGGGCAGAGAATTCCAAAGAGACCCTAAGTCAAAAAAGCATCAAGAAAAATTAAAAATGTGCCCACTTATCTCAACAAAACTGATTTTTACTTTTTCTCTACTGAAACCTATTCTATGAAAAATTCTCATATCAGTTTTACTCAGGGTTAGGATTCCCCCCTATTCACTAGTACATATTTTGGAAAGGTCATACTTCAGAGATTACTCAAAGATTTTTAGAAGGTAAATCCAAACAACTCATCTAGACTGAGGTTTTAGCAAACTATCTTTCTGCAAGTGCTTGATCATCACCCCTATACACTAGTTAGTGATTTTGTGTGATTTGCCTACAATCAGCAAAATCTGTTTTGAAACCCAACTCCAGTGTTAAAAAACTTCTGATTTCTAGTCCCATGTACAAAATCAGTGGTTTTAAACCCTGTCCCAACACAAGCTTTGGAGCTCTTTGCTAAAGAAAACCAACAAGCATAAAGGACTTGATGTTGAAGAACACATTTCACCTTTAAAAAAGAAGCTACAAATCCTTTCAAGATCAGAATAATGCATTTAGGGATTATGTGACAACTCTAAGAGTCTCATTTGATACAGAAAAGCTGTAGCATTTCCAGCTAGTTTTCAGGTGGATTGCCCAGCTGTAGGTAACAACAGCAAATGCAGACCCTTCAGTGAGCAGCCCACAACACTGCACATTTCAACAGCAGGTGTTCTACACAGCACAAGAGAGTGTTTTTCCAGCAAAAAGCATTGTCATTCAGTGGACAGAACCAAGTATTAGCAGTTTTGCATACTACATGTACTTCACATGATGCACCTCGCTGTGACCAAATCACTTCCACAAGATTGGTGCACTGATCATCGATCATCACATTTGTTGCAAGTTTTACAGTGTCTGTGTGCTTGAAAACCTCAGACATACTGCGATCCATTAGAAAATAAGGTGCAATTTTAGTCCTCTGAGATCTTGCATAGCCATCTGTAGTGGCAGCAAGATTTTGGGTTTGGAGTCCCAGTCAGACCTATAATGAAGCTTTGTAGATCTTGGCTTGAAGACTCAGGGGATATTAACAGACCTCAAATTTGTTTTTCCAAAAGAAAACAACGAGGGAGAAAACAGATTGCAGGTGAAGGATTTAGGGCAATGGAGTGCTGATGTTTTAGTTTCTTTTATTTGATAACAGAAGTCATCATACAGGATGAGAAAGTATCACAAATACATTCCCCATAAAGTGACCTTATCAACAGGTGGCCTTTAGCACTGCCCGCATATCAGGACTTTGATCCTAACAAGCTATAAAAATATGGGCTGCTTACAGAAACAGACAGAAGAGAAAAACCCTAGGAAAAAAGGACACAATTTATGAGTACTCTTTATCTCCATCTGCTGCTCAGTTAAGCATTTAAGAAAAAGAAGAATTTCAGGAGATATTAGTAGTAATCAGTTTCCTGGGAAGTTTAGGCACTTAGAAACCTTAAATTACCCAACTCTACTGTAGGGTGTTTAAGCAATGCATTACACAGGTTGCTGGGTTATGCTGCTTATGCAATTCTCACCCACAACAATCTCTATACCTGGAAATCAATAATATTAAAACTCTCAAGAAATACAACAAACCTGGTAAAGTCTCAAAGCAACATAAGAAAACTGTATCAAATTCCCCACAGTCTTTGCTACCTGTACCGATTCCAAGCAAAAACAACTCCAAGCAAAGATTCACTTGCTTGTGAATCAGCAAACACTCAAATGGAATTGCTGGAAACATTTCAAATAAAAGAAAAACATTAATAAACCAACCCCTAAACACATCTGACTGACTTTCAGTGAGGTTATTGTTTTAAAACTCTGTGTTGATTTCCAACACCTAGTAAGAGACTTGTGCTGTTAAAATACCAACGAGACATTCAAGTTCCTACCTGCTGCATTATACTTGTATTAAAACACAGCTCTAAAGCCCACTAAAGCCTGCACTTAAAATGCAAAATTGTAAGACTGGAAGAAGTGGTTTAAGATCATATTTTCAGCTATGTTTCCAAAACTTACCCAGCTCCCTTGCATTCAAGTCCACGTTTGAAGTTGTATAATTGTTTTCAATAATTCTAATAAGTGAAAATCCATGTTAAAACTGACATGTTGCCACTAGAAAGCATTTTTGCAATTTATATATTAACAAGCAGAACATGCAAATTATGTAAACAAACTGTTGTTAGACATTCAAACTGTTCAGTTTTACAAGTTAGGAAAGTTTCTTTGTAGAGAAATTTATTCAGACGGTGACGGGCAAAAGTGCTTTTCAGCTCAAAGTGCATATTACAGATAGTAAGAAAACAATGACAATATTTTATTAAAAGTATTATTACTTGCTGAACTAGTTCAGATGTATTTCATGTTCAGCTGTCAA
This sequence comes from Empidonax traillii, assembly GCF_003031625.1. Lineage (NCBI taxonomy): Eukaryota > Metazoa > Chordata > Aves > Passeriformes > Tyrannidae > Empidonax > Empidonax traillii. The sequence continues at coordinate 593,660 of NW_020955443.1, forward strand.
CATACAGTCATCGCCACTTGAGATGTGCTTTCAGTTTTTGCACTGATTTTATAAATTAATTATCTAATTAATAATTACTAATTAGCTAAGGTGATTTAGATGGGCAATTATTCAAAAATGCCTTTGAGAATAACTGAAGCTGTTTCTGCACATCACAGCAGCTGTACCTGACGCCATGAAATTGTGAAGTCCTTCAACTGGAGGCACCAAATACTCCTGTGTAAGGAGTGCCACATAAGGCACAGAAAAGCCACCAAAATCTCAGTCACAGCGCAGGCAGATCACACAATTTACTTTTTGTTTTGTTAAAAAATAAAACATTAATTAAGCATGTCTGTAACCAGATATAAGAAAAGATAAGTTGCTACTGTAACTACATTTTCATTTAATTTTTTCTGCTACTGATCTTCTCCCAGTCATATTGAAGAAAGTTTGGTCATTGGAGGAAAAAAAATTTAATATTTATGTAGCAAAGTCTTAGCCCAGGTAATACCTTCCAAAAGCTGGGTATGAAATTTTACCTTCACGCGAAGTGAATGACAAGAATTCTCTTTGACTTGGAAGACCACCAGGACATTGCTCTGATTAAATATATTTTCTTTCTCAATTATTTAGCACAATTGGATGTTAATCTAGTGCTAAATTAGGGCAAACCTAGTCTTGCTAGAAGAACTGTCATAATTCTGAAGAGACTGAATTCATTACGAAGGGCTGATCTGATCTGTTTTAAAACAGTTCAGGAGAAAATAAAGCTTATGAACAAGGTAGATAAAAGATATTGCTAAACAGAACTACGTTCACCCCAAATTTAACGAAGGGAAAAGCAGAAGTCAAGCAGCACCCACAGGTATTCAAATTTAGGAGTTGTACTAATAGTCAGATTCATTCATATCTAAGAGGCAAACATCTGCATCTTTCATATGACAAGCCAAGGGCTCGGCCATACCATATTGTTATTTCAAGCTGTAACTCAAGTTCAATGTTCCATTGAACAAGACTTTTTGCTCCAGTTCACCAACTCTTTAGAAAAAGCTGCTCGAAATATCAGTTAAAACTCAAACATTGGTGATGTCCAGAAGAGCAAGACAGTGGGGATACAGCAGGGGCTGATCCAGGCACTTTGCATAATCTGAATTATCCCCAGGGTGGTTATTTTACCCTCCGGGTTTACACATTAAATACATGAATGCAAAGTACTGTAAAATATGGAAGTCAATACAATTTTGAATCCCTTTGTTTCTAGGAAAAGGTCTAAATTGTGCAGGAATACTGACCTGGCCATGTCTAAAAGTGCCTTTTATGCGACATTCATCTACTCGGACAATGATCGAAAAAGTCAGTGCAGGAGACTGGCAGACCCTTGGTACCTTTTAGCCAGACTAACACAGGCAATGGAAATTAAGATGTTGAGGGCTAGAAACCCCAGGAGATGCCCAAGAAAATCCTGCTAACTACTTTAACCCACAGCAACTTAATATTCACGCTATAGCGAAAGCCATACTACAGCAACCCCTCTCCTCTGCTGAGAGATGACAATCAAGAACATGATAAATGGGGCCTGACAACCCTAACTATCTTTCTCAAAAAAGCTATTTTGGCTAGTGCTTGTATTAAGAAGAATCTGTCACAAACATTTTTGATTCCATTTCATTTAAGGTAATGAAGGGACTGGAGCATCTCTCCCATGAGAAAAGGCTGAGAGAGCTGGGATTTTTCAGCCTGAGGAAGAGAACAAGGGGGTTTCATCAGTGTCTATAAATATGTGAAGGGAGGGGGCATAGAGGATGGAGCCAGGCTTTTTCCAGAGGCTCCTAGTGTCAGGATCAGAGGCAATGGGTACAAACTGAAACATAGGAGGCTCCCTCTGAACATCAGGAGACACTGTTTTACTGGGAGGGTGACTGAGCTCTGGCAGAAGTTACCCAGAGAGGTGGTAGAGTCTCCATCCTTAGAGATATTCAAAAACCATCCGGTCACAGTCCCAGTCAATTGGCTCTAGATGGCCCTGTTTGAGCACTGGGGTTGGACCAGATGACTACCAGAAGTCCCTTCCCACCTCAGCCACTCTGTGATTCTGTAGTTCAGGTGAGAAAAAAAATGCATCAAGACAGAAAACAAACAAAGATCCTTTCTCAGACTTTCTCTGCAGACACCGCAAAATTAACAACCAAATTATACTTACTCATAGGATATAATTTGGCATTTGCTATTAATATTATTCAAAAATTTTTTAAAAAATCGTATTTTAAAATACAATGTTAAAATATAACATTCTAATCCTGGAAAGTTATTTTCTTTCAACCATCCAACTAAACCAAGAAGTTACCTTAAAAAATGCAATATTTTCTAGTCCCTAAACAAAAACAAACAAAAAACAAACAAAAAAATATCAGCCATACAGAGTGGGAATTTTCTGAAATAATAACTGGATTTCACTTTGAGACAGTAGCTACCATCAGCAGCATTCTGGCACCAGTGAAGATTCCATTTACAAAAGTTGTATGAAAGCACTCAAACCAAGTTGTGGTAAATCTCACTTGAAAGCTCCTCTACTGAGTCTTCTTCTTATTCTTGGAAGCCATTGTACCTTTAAAACAAAGATCTGGGGTACCTGATGCTGTTCTCATGACAGAAAAGGACTAAGTCAAAAGACAAAAACAGACTAAACTAACGTGATCAGTATTGTGAATGTCCTCTAGTGTCTTTCAGGCTTATTTGTGTTTTTTTTTCTTACAAGAGAACATGACTTTAGAAAAGGTCAGAAATTGAAGCAATCCTACAGAAAATACAATTGATTGCTACGATTCATTTCCATTCTTTGAAGTCTCAAAAATTTTAAATAATTACTTTACGTGCAAAACTCAGAAGTGCCTCTTAGAGAGAAAACAATCCTACTCCAAATGCTGAAAGCAGCCTCGCCAGCTCCCTTCAGGAATTCCAACAGGAGTATTCACAGAACCTAGACTTCCAGGAATGTGCCTTGCCTTGCTTAGGAGACAGCAGAAAGAATAAGAGAGAAGAGCTCTTCTAGGTGGCAAGTCACACTAAAAACTAGCTACAGATGCTCCAGACTGTCTCCCGCACAAGTGTCTTTCACTTCCTCGATGTGGGAAGTAGACAAGCTTCACTAGGCTAAAGTTAGCCTTCGAATAGCTTGGCAATGCCTCTTCCCTTAGAAAAAGGAGGCAACATTCCTCCCTCTCTGCAACTCTTGTAAAGCCTACGTAACTACAAATACTCTCAGACTGTTCGCTAATGGAGAAGGCAGAAAAAGGCGACAGAGCTTTGTTTTAAAGCTTCACGGTTTAAGAAAATAAGGCTGTTCAAGGTGTGCTCGAGGACAGCAGCACACAGACACAGAACAGGAGACTGGCAGAGGCAGCAGCAGCCCTGCCCCAGGCTCTCCTCACACATCAACATCTCTAAAGGAATTACCTGCAAAAAGGCTCAATTCTAGAAATCTCTGTTACAACAATACATAAGAATAAATAGCTCCACTCTTAACTTCAGCTACTTTCATTACAGAAAGGAAGCCATAACTTACTCTTCAGAGAAAACTTTTAGAGACTTTTCTAAAAACAGCCTGCCAAAGCAGACCAAAACCTAAATCAGCAAATGCAACTATATTCAAAAAACCCCGAGTCAAAGCTTCTTTTTAAAAAAAGCTATTTTCCCAGATGAATTTTCCCCACCAAAACCTATGATTCCTTATGCTCATCATAAAAAAAACACCCACACCATGCACCCACACATAAACCTGGCAAGAAGACTTAGAATGAAACAGAATCAACACTTTCACAAGGTGTATGGTCCAGTAACCAAGTATCAGTCATTGAAAATGAAAAGTTAACTGTCAAAACCTATCCTTCCTCAATAAAGGATCTGCAGAAAACAATTGGCCTTTTCATTTTCTGACATTTTTTAAACATAAAAGAAAATATATTAATGTCACTGCCTTATTCAACAGCTTTAGTCAGTTCATGTGTATTTAGGTTACCTCTCAAATCTTTGTTCAACTTTTGCTTTTGGCCTAAGGCAATCTCATTCAATACGGAAGAACGTGAGGGTTTTAATTGTGCTTTGTAAGAAGTTTGTAACCCACTGGCTTGGAAATGTTCATTTCCCCAATATCACAACAGACTCAGTTTCACTGATGAACTTAAATCAGTGGCTGTTGCCAAGAGTATTTCTTGGCATTTCTTTCAATCCTCCACCCCCATTCCTGCATACCTGGCTGGCTACCACTCAGCTCTTGGATGACTACAGCTCATCTGGCCTCTCACTGTCAAACTGATTTAATCAGCGAATCTGGGGGGGAAGCTTTCCAAGGGACAGGAAGAAGAGTGGAAAAGAGGTCAATTCAGTTCTCCTTACAAACCTCCAAACTGTTCTTGTAAGCTGAGTCAGCTCAGCGAGGGCTCCAACAAATGCCATCCAATGCTGGGGAAGCAGTGGGAATGAGGCAGAGTGGGTGAGAAATGGATCACAGTGCTGTCAGATTGGTTAAGATTGGCTTTGGGAGTTGGAAGGGAAGTACTTATAAAAGCAGGTAGGTTGTCCAAAGAGATGGTGAAAACATTTTTACCAAATTTGAAGAATAGGTCAGCATCTTGGGCTGCAGTAGGTGCCAACACATTGAAGGTGAGCCTGCCTTTCCAGTCAGCACTAGAGACACATCTGGAGTGCTGAGTCCAGTGCTGGACCTCCTGCTAAAAGAACTGCATGAAAATGCTGGAGAGAGTCCAAAGGAGTCCAAAGGGCCGCTAATAATTCAGGTGTTGGAATATCTGTCACACTGGGACAGACAGAGCTGGAACTGCTCAGCCTGGGAAAGAGGAGGCTTGGAGTGGATCCGATCAATGTGTGTAAACACCTGATGGGAGGGTGGAAAGAAGACTCAGACAGACTTGTCACAGTGATACCCAGTGAGAACAGGAGAGGTAGCAGATACAAACTGAAATTAAGGAAATTCCATCTGAACATCAGAAAGCACATTTTTACTCTGAGGGTGACTGAGCATTGGCACAGGCTGCCCAGAGAGGTCGTGGAGTCTCCATCCTTGGAGGCATTCAAGACCTGACTAGACATGGTCCTGAGAAAACAAGGGGGATGGAATTAGGCAATTTTAACAAGTCCCTTTCAACCTCACCCTCTCTACAATTCTGTGATTATGCATAGCTACAAATCCATCTGTCACAGACAAAAGGATATGACATATTAATATCACCCCAAGCCAGGCAATTTTACACGGACATACCAGAGAATTCCCATGTGCTTCATTAGCTGCCATTAGTTGTCATTACAATATTCTGAACAAATCCTCCAAACATATAGAAGGAACACAAAGAAGGCTTGACATGATCCTGATACACACGAAGTGTCATTGACTTAAGACACTACAAACAAAAATTAAATTACTGTTGAACATGAGGAACAGCATTTACCTATGGAAACACATCACATGTTCCTGGCTCAACTGTGTAGCCTTACATGCCTTACAACATGCTATTCTGCAACCTAGTGTGGCTCATCATTTAAGGAGGGCAAGCTGTTCAACAGCAAATTAGAAGGAACCCAGATGTTTGCAAAACGTCCACAGCATTGGAAATATATTTGGCCACATGTTTTCCCAACCTGACCCGAACAAATATCCCAGCATGACACCCATGATTAGCCTGTTGCTAAACATGGAGCCCTGAAATGACTTGTAGGTCTTGGAAACTTGAGATTATAAGGCAGTAAACCGGCAGTCCAAGAGGGAATAGTTTTTAAGCTTTTCTCCCCAGTTTGTTAAATAGCTTTATAACTTGCCTATCACACAGAACTAATTCTCACACCTCTCCCACTGGACATGCTATTCTTTACTTTTCAGTCTGAACTTCAGTGAACCTACAGCAACTGCTGAGAGTTTTCTTTTCAGGAGAGGTACAGTAGGATAATAGACACAAAAGGTCTACAACATGCTAATTAATTATTTTCCCTAAGGATCTACTAGTCTACTTTGATGAGCCTGTAGAACTGCATAAAGCACCTGGATACTTAATTTTTCTTTGTGATTATTCATTCCATTTAATGTATCACCAGAAATGTACAAAGCTCATTTAAATATTATTATGAGGCTGCAGAGGGTGCTCCAACACTGCTTATAGACAGTTTCTATTCAATCCCCATATTCCTCAGCAAATCCCTCATTGATTTTTCAAAAGTAATTAGAATTCGGAAATAATTTTGGAGGCAGGTTAAGTATGGACTTCTCCTAACACTTTCTTTTATTCTGAGAGAAGTGATATGAATCGCAAAAAAAAAAAAACCACAACCTTCTTTTTTTTTCCCCTCCAACAGAAGGTGTTATCAGTGGAAATAACATCAGGAAGGCAGCATTTCTCCATAATGCTGCCTTTTTCCTGCACACAAGACATGAAGTACCGAATTGCTCCACATAGATCTAATGGACTATGGGGAATGGGGAAAGCAGACACACCGACACGGAAACACATCATATAATATCATCACCCATACTGTTTTTAAGTTGCTTAAACAAGTAACCTCCCCAGAAGCAGCTTCTGCTGCTTTAAGAGTAGCTCCTCCAAACCAGCAAAGCTTTCAGCTCTTTTTGTCACCACTCAACACCTCTGTGAAGTGGTGCAGAGTCACTCAGTGCAGAATGCAGTGACTTGGGCAGGTCGTGCTGGAGAGGTGGGTGCAGCAATCCAGAAAGCAGGAATACTTGTGTATCCCAGATCTTACTTTTCTATTTAGCTGTGGAGAAGTTTTATTTGCTAGCTTTCAAAGGAGGCGAAGTGCAGGGTAATTAAAAAAAATTATTTTGGCTAAAAGTAAATTTAATAAGGATTTGTATTCTCCTCTTTCTTACAGGTTTTTAAATCTCATTCCAGTAAGCACACAGTGAAAAGTATCACAGTATCTGACAATACTGTCATTTCAATATATTAATTCTGAGCCAGTTGATGAAAATTAAATACAAGGTATGCTTTTAACACATTTTAAATTACTTTTTAAAAACGTTTAAAAGTGTACTTAGCTGATCCTTCCCTCTACTGGCTCCAAGACCCAATTAGCAAGTTCTAGGTTTGACAATTCATATAAGAAACTTGAAACAGAGAACAGATATGCCAAACACACAACAGAGCATTAACCAAATACTTTCACAGATCTTTTTGGTAAGAACAGCTGGCTCAAAGCAGCATGTTCAAGAACAAAAACCCTGCCCTTTATACAGCTCACTGTCTTGCCTCCCTACTTCTGCAGAGCTTTGCTCCCAGCACTTGCTATCTGTGCCTCTGTCACTGCAAGATTACTTGCATTAACATTTTATACACGGTCTGAGCCTTAACATCACCTAAAAATAACTTTGGGTGAGCTTGTTCTATGCTAAAGAATTGAATCAGAAGTTCAACACTTAGTCCCACACAATCTCACCTGGGTTTCAGACTGGCCTCGTCATTTAAGAAATTAACACCTCATACAAAAGGAAGAGCAATAGAATAGGTGCAGTCTGGGTTAGGGTTTCATTTCACCAGTCTTTATATTATGAATAGAACATAAGGCACAAGCACTAAAGACACTGAAGATGCAACTCTATAGTCGGTACAAGGTAATATAAATATCATATTGCCACCAAAGGAGTTCATGCTGCCCCTCTCCTCCAGTAAGCTGATAACTGACTGCAAAATTATATAAACAAAGCGAGTAAGTTTCCATCTGTGTTAGAAAGCAGATCCAGTGCAAGACTCAGCCACACAATTTCCAACAGCAGGGAGTTAAGACAGAAGCACACGGCCACAAGCTGAAACACCAGCTGAGCACCAGCAGCATTCCTGCACTTTCTCTACTGTCCTGGTTGATTTAAAATTCACGAGGGGAGCACACAGACTCCTGACAGGAGTCAGATATTCTGAAAATTGGAGACAAGCCAATATATCTCCCGTTGCTCTGAAGGGATCGCTACTGCACTAATCCATTGGACCATATCTCACTTGACAGAAGTTTTAGGTCATTGCAATAGTAAAGTTGCCTAATAAGCAGTAAAAGAAGGGAGTGAAACAGTATGTAGTAACAGAGTTAAGTAACCAGAGTGTGATACAGGGTAACTAAAACCCACATCCTATCATGAGTTTGTAATTAACAGGTTCAAAGGTTAAGATTAGTCATTAGGGATAATATTTTTATCCAACTCTGTAAAACCCATACCCCTCACAAGTGCCAGCATTTAAGAGGCACTTCTAACTCTTGTTTTACTATGCAACATTTAGCATATCAGCAACTTGATTCCACACAAACCAAACAAAATACAATATCTGTAAGGAAAATACCCCACCTCAGTGAAATGGGTTTTCTGTACTTTGTGCATTTGAGGACTCACCAACGTCTATTGACTTGAAAAACACCCTCTCCCTCCAAATTACAGAAGCATTTCAGTGGAAGGAAACCTTTTTTTCCTCCCCTCAGAAGCTCTGCAAGTCACCGTAAGCCAGTAACTTTACCACGAGGGGGAGATGAGAAAGAAGTGACTGGAGGGATGGTTAGTGAGGTTTAAAGATGACTAATTAACAGTTGAAAATCACCATTACCTATCTCCCATATGTTCTCATTTGTAAGCAAGAGTTGGACACTGAATCTAAACATATGGCAACAGTAAGTTGCACTCCAATCTTTGAATAGCAAAGTACATACAATCTGGTCCACTGCTTCAGCTGTAAAACGTTATGGCAGGGTAATCTAAAAGAAAAAATAATCTCATATAAAGTAGTGGATAGAAAGAAGTGGCAAATGAGGAATAAAATGGTTGAGAAACGCCCAAATTAAGCTTTTCTGGCTAGTTTGGCTATTGGCTTACATTTAAGTGCACCAAATAACCTCATCTCACCCTCATGCCTCAGTCCCCCACTCCAAAGACAGGAAGAATGACTATTTGTATTTGAAAGATACACAGGTTTTGGATCACATACAACATGCAGGCACACACAGATAGATATATATAGAGAGAGAAAAAGAAATAACTGTAAAAAGAGCTGGAACCAACCTCTCAACATTTCAGTGCTTGACCTGACTGATAACAAATGACTGGGCTTAAGTAAAAATTGTGCTTAGCTTTCTTACAGTAAAACGAATGTTTCCAGGAGAAAGGTTGTCACCTATTAACTCTTCAGGACCACTCATGAAGTATTCCTTATGACAGTCTTACACAGTTTATAATTTCTCCAAAAGTATGAATTTATATCTAACAGACAAAATTTTTTCAAAATTAATCGAAAAGCTTATTATGCACTGATCAAGTCAGATGAAATTAAGCAATGAACAACCTCCTTGTTTCATGCAGGAAACAAATGGGCATCTTCAATTCATCAACACTGATTTATTAACATCAGAACAGGAGATCACATATATATACATACATATATTACACCAAAAAATTACAGAACATTTAAAATATAGGAAAAAAAAATTGTTCTAATTTTTTCCCACTGAAAAGAATGTCATGGTTTTTGAGATGCATTCATTTTTTAAAAAGTTGCATCCCAGTTCTATATCTAAAACTACTTTAAAATTCAGAGGTAAGTTATTTTAACATTAACTTACTTGTTTTTTGTTATCAACTGTACACAGAGCTGCCTACTATGAAAGTGCTAAATAGTTACTCTCAAACTACAATAGGAAAAGAAGAAATGAACTGAAAAACAGTTACAACCTAAGGCTAAGGCTTCCTTAAAGAAACTAATTGTCAAAGGAAATAGTGTGGTCAATTGACAAAATATAACTTTAAAATTAACTAGATAAAAACATTGAAGTGTCAATGGGGTATAGGCTCTAAAACAAAGATAAGCGCTTACTTGTCTCTTCTAGAGAGAGAAGTGAAGAGAAAAAGAACTTTTCTACTTCAGCCCTGTCTTCCTACTCTCACCTCGACTATCAGGTCTAGTATTTGTCAAGTATCTTGACTGAAATCAAAAGGGGAAAAAATTGGTAGCAAGTCCACAATTATGTACAAAACACCACCAAAAAAAATTTAGGTGGAAGTAATGGTAGGAAAACAGAAGGCACTGAAAGCAGTGAACTAAAGTTTTGGACACAAAGGTATGATATAATCTAAGCCAAAAAAAAGAAAAAAAAAAAAAACCACAATTAAAAAAACCCAACCACAAAATAAAAAACCAGTCTTACTGAAAATATTTGCTGTAGATATAACAGCTTCCTCAAATACACTCAGTAAACTGCTTCAACAAAACTGTTAGCAAAGAAATAATCAAAATACAGTAGAACTAAAAAAAAAAAAAAAACAAACCACCGTAAAGTAACTTCAAAATACCACCACACTACCCAAAATCAGATTCTCCAACACAAACACATCAATTCTCAAGAAAATGTTCACTAATCAGTTCAATATCAAGAAATCAGCCAAATTAACAATTACACTAGTGAGGACCTGTCAGTACACAACATGCACTTTTTAACATAAGGCACATCAACCAGCCTCCCCACTTCCAATTATTTGCTGCTGATCTTGACACAACGTTCTTATGCTCAACTTCACACAAAAAAACCCTTAGATAACTATGCAGTGCACAGGAAGACCAATCCTTGAAAGAACCCACTGCTACCTAAAACCTACAAACCTCCAGATCCGTCCAAACTCGTCACCAGGAATATCTGTATGAAGCAGACTTACAGAAAAATCAGTGCAAAACTCATGTTTTCACAGCCACACAACAGGGCCCATGGGTACACTTGCAAGAACACAGGGTGCTTCACCTACGGCACCATAAAAAGACGTGACTTCTATTGCATCAAGACATTTTTGTAGGGTTGTTGACCAGATCAGGTACACTCATCCAGCTATATAAAAAAATATTTCACAAAAAAACCATTAAACATTTAACAATGTAGGCACTTGCTTTGAGAAATTAGGAGGGCTTCATAAGAAGAATGCTGATATGTTCTCATTTGGATGGTAAGAGCACATACACTTGAGCAACTGGACCAAGATAGCAAGGAGAAATTTCTGCCTGGAGATTGGTGCTTACAGAAGCAGAATTAGAGAAAGACATTAATATGAGAGCCCATACCATTCCTCAAGAAGTTTATTGGATGACAAACATCCCAAAGTCACTTACAGACAAACACACAAGACCCCTTTCATGCTCAGCTCCTTTCATGGTAGGAAACAATAACCTGAATAAACCGGGGTTTTGAACATCTGATGAACTTCAGAACATCAGGAAACGTTTCCTACTTTAAAGGGTTTACAGAGGAAGGTGAGAATTAGAAGAATGCAAAGCAGAAATGCAGAACACCCTGAGCATCCGGTTAGTTTAGCTTCAACCACCTATAATTCTCAGAGATCAAAGTGCCATTTGAAGGCAGGAATTAACACATTCCAGCATAAACATCACCCCAATTTAAATTAACCTGTGTTCCACTTCAAAAAAAAGAGCACACATTTTGAAAGACTACAAGAGTCCTCCTCCCTTTTTCCTCCCTCAAACGTTTCTATGCCAAGTGTTTTTGTCAACCCCATCTTCTTCACCTGCCTTCTCCAGTGTCCTTTTCCCCATTTGCTCTCCTTTCGTTCATTCACCCAGCCTGATGTACCTGGAACTGACGTGATGCCCACTCTTACATTATTCATTCTGAATGGCTTTTTAAGTGTGAGTAAAGACCCTGAGAAAGAAGAAAAACAAGATTATGACCTACTAGGACAGAGCAGAGCAGAGGCAGCCCCTACATGATGGGCTCAGAGGTCAACTCTCCTTGCTGTAGATTCTTACACAATTCCCCAATCTCACTGCAGAATCCCATTTCCTTTCTTAATTCAGTTCCTGTCAATGAGCTTTTCAGGGCGATCAGAAGGGATAACAGCACAGGGAGGATGGGGTGGCGAATGTAGAGGAATCAGAGTAAGAATGACCATCAACCATCAATGGGATCAGAAAGAGGAATTCACAGGCCAGAGGAAGTAATGGAAAAAAGTCACTGACTGCTGGGGAGACAAGAAGGAAACTCCTGCAGCCTGCAAGGTAGAGCAGAAATACTCAGACAGAGGATGTAATAAGTCTGGCCCACATAATCAAAATAAATAAATAAGAGTAAGACCTTCCAGTTAGGGCAGCAAGCTATACTGAGACAGGAATGCTGCATCTTTGAGTTGTCCAAACATTCTGCCTCCCAGAAAACTTCACTCTTTCCTATATCCTAAACCTAGACCTCTAGAAAGTGCATTACAGTCTCTGTCACTCACCTGTTTTCAAATAGCAGGCAGCTGACACTGCCTCAAAGGAAAACCATATTCTATTACACTGAGCTGTCCAGCAGACACAGGCTGAGTGCTCTGCTTTCAGCTGACTTCGGGAGAGCTCCAGTTTATAGGATTTAACAGCCTCAGCCAGCATGGAATGCAGCAGCTCACTTCCTGAATGCAAGCAGGGGGCACATGGCCATGACACCAACCATCCCCAGCTGGGCATTTCAGATACAATAAATATTTGGAATATTGTGTACTTTCAAGATGAAAACAAAGATTCAGCTGAGAACAGGTAAGACAGATTCCAATTCAGCAGCATCCTCCAGTTAAACGACCAAGCTGGAGGAACTTGCTCTTTCACATGCACCGTGAAGGCGGGTCCGTCTTTAAACATGAGCCAAACAAACACACACACCCTTCAATTATTTATTTTTAACACCATTATTTAAAAATAGTTTTACTGAATTAATTTAAATCAATGTTGCTAGCACAACTGCCAGAAAAGTAGATCATCATAACTGTTAAAGCAGTTAAATGAAGCACGTCAACAGCATTTCCACTATTTTTCAGTTAGTTCAGTAAGAAAATATTCTTCTGTCACTCAATGCTGAGGATATTTTTGGTGAATTTTTTTGTTTTGTCATTCCTCTAAAATAACCTAGGAAGAGTGCATTGCAATCTTTAAGAAACAATTTTTTTCTAGATTCTGTGAAGTACCATCACACTGAAGAAGCAGAGGAGCAGAATCTAAAACATCCAAATCAAGTTTCCAAGAGAAAAACCAGAAGATAGCCTGCAGGTCAAGGGACACAACAGGTCACCCCACCGGCTGTCTGAAAAAGTTTTTAACGAAAACACCTGCTTCACTGGGATCAAATTTAACTTTAAGCACTGAGAAGCCAATAGTCATTATGGAGACCAGAAGTATGAATGAACTGAAAAATTATTAGTCACTTTAGGGAAGAGTCTTCATGAGCTTTTGAATTATAAGGGTACAATCTGTAGCTCAGCAAACCTCTATGCTGCAGACAACCATAAGTTTTTTTAAAAAAAGCCCAGAAGAAATATCAGTTTCTATTCATCTCATCGTTTTTCCCTAGGCACCTGTCATAGGACAGAGATAACCACCAGACATCATACCAGGCTAGATGGACCTGTCATCTGATACGCAGTGACTCTGCTCACAGCAATCCACATCAAAAACAATTTCGCAAGGTGTGTGTGTATTCCACAACAGAGTAATTAAAAACAGTCAATCAACTCCCTTAATAGACAACTGCAATAGTTATCTGCTTCCCTTCTTCAGGCACAGGTAAAACCAAGGCTAAGAAACAATATGACTGCAGGTAATTGTCTTCATTTAGCTGCAGTGCTACAATACATCAGCGAAGAATTATTAGTTCCCACACTTGTGTTCAAACCACTAGATGGTGCTTCTAAAATGAAGCAATTCGGTATGCAAAACTCTGAATAATGCATGATGATTTATAAGTTGCCTTCCTCAGGATTGTTATCAATAACACTGATTAATGTAGTTAAATAGCTGCAGCCTCTGATCAGAGAGGGGCAACAAGAATAATTACGCAGATAACTGAGATCAAAGATCTGATCGTTAAAACAGTGGCTTTTCAAATACCCGGTAACAGCTCTTTCCCCAAGTCAGAGAAACTCCTCAACCTTCTGTCTTGTAAAGTCATTAGTTGTTAATATAAATATTTCATTAAATAATAAATTTTGCTCCCAAACTGCTGTGCCCAAAGGCTTTGAATACTGTATATAGCACCAGTCAAAAGAAACTTTAAGTTATAAATAGCATTTACCTCTTCTTTCACTCTTCATTCTAAGACATTTTTCCTGAGACTAAACTCGCTCTAGTTCTCTTTTGTGAAGAGCAACCCTTCATGTTTAAGATTTAGAAGTCATACCTGAATTAAGATGTTAGCTGTTTTCCATCTATCACTGGTAAATCATCCTTCCTTTTTCATCCACTCTCCCAAAACCAGTATCAATAGTTGCCTGGCTATTCCAGAAGCTTCGTCCTTTTTATTTCTGACCATTTCCATCCATCAAAACCCCACTTAAAATAATTCTCTCTCTTTCTGCAGCTCATTCTACTGACCCAATTTAAGAAATGCTTTTTGCAGTATGTTAAGCACAGTTGACTGTGTAATTTTTTGCTATCTTCCACTCTTCTAAAGTTCAAATTTCTATTAATCTTTAAAGATCTCTTACTCTTTCTACTTGCACACTTTTCCTACAAAAAAATCCTACAAACATGTTTCTACTCTTATTGTAAAAAACCCAGTTTTAACTATTTTCAATTGCATTTCCCATCTTTTACTTCTTGGAGTCAGCTCTGCCATTAAGCAACCCTGACAACACTGCTGAGAAAGATGATCTCTAGGATCTCCTGCATTACTTTGTACAAGAAGTGTTAAAAAAAAAAAGGTAAAAAAAGTCCTAGGTGATTGTTGAACATTAAAAGCTGTACATAAGGTAATCTGATTATTTGGGGCGTTTGGCACTGGCTCTCACTTTTCTACTTTAGGTCATTGCTCTTGATCCCCTAGGCAAGGTCTCTTCATCTTACTTGCATGAGGTCTTCCAAGATACCCACTTACTATCTATTTTTTTAAGCCTTTTTTTTTTTAAAATTAGCATACCTATCTATTGTTCAAAGTCCTTTAACAACTATTATTAGCAACAACTATTACTAGCTATGGCTTACTTTCGTATAAATGCAGCTAAGAAGATCCCTAAAATAGCCAGAGAAAGGCACTGTGCACAAACCCAGAAACAAGCCTTCTCCGAGAACCTGCCATTCCACTTATCCTTAAATGCTATTTCTGATCACAGAGCACCACTGCAGACACATTAACAGGCAGCAAGAAGCTCTTGTCTTGAAGATGTATCAGCTAATCCAGCTGCAGAAAGCAATGATCAGGTTTAAGAAAAGAAACCGATGAGCAGTATTTCGAAACAAACGCCCAGGAAGAAAACAACTACAATTCTCAGCATCTCAAGCACTCCAGGGGGAGAAGATGCACAGCCTCTGAAGGGTGTGAAAGAGCTCTGCTGAGTACCCACTTGTCAGTAAGTGTTCACTCCTAACTACAAGTTGGGGCCATTTCCTTCCATCTATCTCCACATCTCCATGGTAGTTAGGCTGGCTTTTATTTAAAACAGGCACTGAGGGCTCAGCTGCACTTCGGTCAGTCTTAGAGGAGAGAGGTGTTAAAAAACACACCTACAAAACCTCCAGGCTTTATGCAAGCCTTGGGAGCACCTTTAACTGAGGCAGTGCATTCACAAAGCACTATCTTGACTACCAATAACTATGAATATTGAGTGAATTACAGGAACATGGGAAATTCTTCAACATTTACTGATAGAAATTCACATTTATAACGCGAAAGAAACTAGGAGCAAATAAATAGGCTAATGAATGCAAATTGAAATAGCAAAATAGAAGGGAAGATCTCATAAAAAAAAAAATCCCTGGCTTTCGTCCCCCAGGTAAAAATTTATTCAGAGATGTAAACACAAAGAAAGCAATATTTTGGAAAAAAAGATATCAGTATGAAAAATAAACATACACTGAAGATGTTTCAGTCTGTTTTGCTAAGCAGATTAAAAACATATTCAAGTTGTGGTTAGAGACAGACTTTTTTTTTTCTTCCATCAAACACTTAACAGCTCTTTCAAAATACAAATAAACATGAGCTCAATTCAAAGCAGGTATGCCTGTGAGCTAGTTACCCACGCATTTTTTCAAGCCAGTCTACAGATTTAAGCTGCAACATTCACAGAAATTATTCTGAATTCTTTGGATATCAAATGTATTTCAAAACTCTGCTGAACCAGTCCAGTTTTGTATTTTTTACTGGATGCTCAGATCTGCCTGGGAGCATGTTCTGACCAGACACCTGTGGAATGCTCCAGCAGCAGACGGTACAAGATAAGAAACTCCCTGAACTGACAAGAAATATTTCTATTATATCTGTGCGTACAGACGAGTATTTTGATTTAGAAGGGATCATTCTTTGTCTCAGGAAGGTGGCAGTGCCTGGGAAGCCTGCAGTGTGTCCTGAGGTCAAACAGAGCAACTGTTGTTCCAGCAATGTGCTGCAATTCAAGAACGCTGTTGCTTCCAATCACCCATTTTCTCCTGGTTCAAAAGCAAACCACCTGCCTCCCTCCAAAAACTTCGCGCCTTGAATCCGCAGGCCCCGAAAGCAAAACACATCTTACAGACAACATTTTAAAAATTAAACAACAATCGATGTGGCACAGGAGGCTGGAAACAAAATCCCATCTCTGCTCTGTCTCCAGTCCATCAGTTAACAGTCTGTGCCCTACCAGCTCTACAGATCACGTCACTGCTATTATTTCATTCTCTGGTTACCTCCACCCCTGGCATTTGATCCGGTTTATTACAATCTGGCACATCAGCATACCTGAATAGAGCCGGACAGGAAGGCTGCACCGGGATCTCGGAGAGCCGTGCTGTTCCCGTGACACGCTCACAACATTAGTCAAGACTTTCCACTTCCTACACCCACGTTTTCTCTCCCATTCTTGCTTTGTTCAGACAGACGCAGCAGTTACCAAGTAAATATCCCTGCCTCGATGCAGGTCCCTGCATCTTACAGTAACTGATGATCATCCTGAGAGTTTTGTGATTCCATCTTGTTACGCACTATCTGTTCTCTTCCATTTCGCCGTCTCCACCATTTACAAAGATGAAACTGAATTAATTTACATATTTTGGGGTTGGGTTTTCGGGGGGATGAATTATGAAATAGTTCCCTTGGGATTAAGCTAAACCGCATATTCAGGTTTCTGAGCAGGCTGCACTGTGAATTTGCTGCACTCTGATGTCATCCCCCACTGCCTTCAAAAGTATCTCTGAATGGTCATCAAAGCTGTAGGCCCAATGCCACCAAAATCTGCTGCCATGCACAGGTCCTGTTATATGACAGCAGGATCTGGGATACTTCAGAAGCAGCATTCACCATCACTGGGAGCAGCAAAATCCAACTGTAATAATAATGTACCTGTCATGCTTAGTACCTAACAGAGGATTGCAAGTAAGTAACAGAAGTCATGAGCGGTGATAGCTCCCACCAGAATAGTTACTCAGGAAAGTCATCTTTAAGAGGTAGTATATTCAAAACAGCCTATGGAACCCATCAACCTTACGGGAAGGAATCTCAAGGATTCCTTGATGCAATACAAAAGTAGTACAGCCAGGAAAGGTAGAGCCTCCGAATGTGAGCTCCTCCATCTTACAGTCTGTCAAAGAAGTGCTGTTCTAACTTCTGTGTATGTAATGACACTACCCACGCCGATTCAATAGGGGTACCAGGAAAAACGCCTGTTTCTAAAGCTACCACAGTTTGCCAGCAGCCCATTCTGAATACCAGAACAAAAATTATCTAGGAAGCCAATGAAACTAACAAAAACTGTTGGCAAAGAAAGCTTAACTATACAACAAAAAGGACTTGGTGCTGGTTTTAAATTAACAGTAATAGATGTTATTGATTTATGAGGTCCACTGTCATGCAACAGGTTTGAAAAGTTCCTTCACCAGAGAGGTCCCATAGAACTATATTCATACATTGTTTGACGCAGACCCTGAATGCTGAACACACAGAACACACACCATACAACAAACAGACAGTATATTAATAAGTAAATTTCATCACAAAAAGATGAAATCGCCATTAGAAAGAAAAATAACGTGGAATCTAATGAGTTTTGGTTAAAAAAAGCAGTGACAGAAGCGATGTTTGCAATGATTTTTCCTGCATTTAAGAATACTAGTATTTCTTTCTGTTCATTAACTGTTCCTCTCTTATTTTTTCCCTGGTATAAATCAAAAACAAATAACGAAGTTTAATGAAAGCTACCTACAATGTGTTACTGTATTTTCAGTTACTTAATCTCTACATTATTTTCCTTTAAGCTATTAGCGGCAACATCAGACAAATATGTATTCTTCAGCGGTACCCAGAATTATGACTACATACAAAATCCATAAAGCCAGCATAATATGAACTTTTATTTTGCAGAATTGCCTAGAGGTTTTTTTCTTTTTTTTTTTCTTTTTTTAAACTGCAACACACTGGCCAAAAGGACTGAGTACATAGGAGATTTACTGAGAAAAATCTGCGGCTTTACTCAGGAAACTGAGACTTAACATCATTACTCATATTAAAGCATAAGGAAAAATGGGCGATAGTGACAAACAGGGACAAAAATTAAATGAGCTACTTCATAAAGTGAATAACTATACTGACTGCTGTGATGTCTGGACAATAAAAAGGATGCTATAGATGTTCAAAACAGGCAATGCCCTTCATTTACAACCCGAACATCACATGCGAGACAAGATCACTCTCCAGACAGTTGTTACTTAACTCGTGCCAGAGGATGGTAATTTCATTACAAAGCAAACTGCGATTCTTGGACTCCTTCCAAGAATTTCAAAGCGAGAAGGGCAGAAAATAACACACCTACAGAAAGCACCGTTCAATAAACCTTTTCAACTTAAAAAGTTCCCGAGCGCGCACCCGGGCAGCGTTCGCAGCACCGCGGGAGCGCCCGCACGTCTCGCCGGCTCCGGGCTCCGCGCAGCGCACCCGGGCAGGGCCGGGCACAGCCGGCAGCCCCGCGGAGCGGGCACAGCCCCGAGCCCGCCCGGCCGCGCTCCCGCCGGGCCGGACCCGCACCGCGGCTGCCGCTCTGCTTTGTCATCCCCCGCCGCAGCGGGCGAGCCGCTCCCGCCGCCGCTCCCGCAGCCCCCACGCCGAGCGCGCCCGCCGGGACCGCCCGAGCGCCCGCGGGCTCCGCTCGCCCCGCGTGGCTCCCCCGGCGCGGAGCGACCCGCGGTGGGATCCGCCGGGACCCGCGTCCCGACCCGCGCCCGCGGGCTGAGGAGACGCCGGGCAGAGGCGCCGGGCGGCGGCGGCGGCGGCTCCGCACAGACAACTTGCCTTGGGTTTGTAGAGCCACTTTCTGAACCTGTTCATCATCACCGCGGCCGCTGACACCCCGCGCCGCCGCCGCCGCCACGGGGGGTGCCGGCTGCCCGCCCGCGCCGCTCGGGGGACCGGGGCAAGCTGAGCCCTGCCCTGCCTTGCCCTGCCCGGGAGGCTCGGCCGGGCGGTCTCCCCTGTTCGCCGCTCCCTCAGCGCAGGCACCGAGCGGCGACTCCGCGCGCCCCGCGCCGCCCCGACCGCCCCCTAAACATTGCGCGGCCGGCGGCAGCGCCACCCCCGCCGCGCATGCGCGGCACCGCCCCCGCGCCCGCCCCGCCCCACCCGATGGGTGGCGGCCCCGCCCACCCGGCCGCTCATTTGCGTAACACGCGACGGGGGGGGCGGGGGGGTTGTGAGCTCCTGCGGGCCACGACCCAGCGCGGGGGATGCCGGGACTTGCAGTCTCTTGCTGTCTCTTGTAGCCTTCTCTGAGCGCTGCGCTGCCCGCGTCCTCCTGGGGGAACGCAGACTCTGCCCATGCCCGCCGGCGCCGCCCGCGCACCGGCAACCCGGCGGGTGGCCGGCCGGCCGCTGGCTGCTCATGAGCGCAAACACCGGGGAGGAGCGGAACGAGCCGCTTGGCAACGGCGGCAAACAAACGCCGCCATCTTCGTCTCCCCCGCGCGGGTAGTTCCGCGCCCCCGGCCGCTCCGTCCGGCAGCGCTGGGGGGAGGGCGCGGCAGGACCACAACTCCCAGCATCCCTCGCGCGCCCCTGGCAACGGCGCGAGCTGCTGGGACTGACTGGGAACGGGGGACTGGGAGCGCCGGGAACAGCCAGGGACAGGACAGGGAGTGCCTGGAGCAGCCGCGGTCGGGCCAGGGAGCATCGCGGGCAGCCGGGAACGGGAGCGCCAGGGTCAGCCAGGGACAGGACAGGGAACACCGCGGGCAGGCGGGAACGGGAGCGCCGGGAGCAGCGGGAACAGCCAGGGACAGGATAGGGAGCAGCGGGGGCATCTCGGGGCGCTGGTGCAAGGCAGCTGTGGCCGTACGTGACCCCTCCGGAAAGAAAAGCGGGTACAGTCCCTGATGTGTGAGAGTGACGGGAGCCCCCTCATGGCTCCTTAACTTGTTTATTATCTTGTAATCGCAAATTCACAGAGCGGTTTGGGTTGGGAGGGACCTTAAAGCCCATCCAGCCCAGCCCATGGGCAGGGACACCTTCCATTAGACCAGGTTTCTCCAAGCCCCATCCAGCCTGGTCTTGGACACTTCCAGGGATGGGGCAGCCACAGCTTCTCTGAGCAACCTGTGCCAGGACCTCACCACTCTCACACTGAAGAATTTCTCCCTAATATCTAATCTAAACCTGCCCTCTTTCTGTGTTCATTTTTATTATGTTTTTGTAAATGCAATAGAAAAGATCAGTGGAGACTGTGTTACTCTGTGGAGGGGGTTGCTTTGCTCTCTGAGATTTTGGGCAAGTAGCAAACCTTGGTTTCCATTTGCTGACTCACTTTATAAATATACAACTTATTTGCAAAAGGTTTTGCACAATGAATATTTAATTGTAAAGTACTACAAGAAAATAGTTTAAAAATACCATGTCATGTCAAGTAAACCACTTGCAATAGGTATGCAAAATACTGACATTCATGCAAATTGAAATTAAGATCCAGACTGTAGATACTCGGGGTGAACATTTCCCATCTTGCTTCCTTAAGGGAGGAATGTGCTAAAAAGAGGACCTGTGCCCAGAACTGCTCTGAGTGACACTCAGCAATGCAGGAAAGTCCAGAGTAAATAAGAGTGTCAGGATGTAACCACTGGGCAGCTGTACCCTGCATTAAAACCTTTGGGACAGTCGTACCCTGTATTAGTGGCCCTGTTTCTAGCACACAGCTGAGAAACACCTCGTTCCATTTTGAGCAGTAGCTGCTTGATCTGACTGAATTTTGCAGGGAGGCTTAGTTCAGCTCTTTTTAAGGACAGCTTTCATCAGAGGAAATGCAGTCGAAGCCTTTCTAGGACAGGAATGTAGGAGCGAATGTAAAACCTGAAGGAATCTTTCAGGTCTTTGAAACCAGTCCCTACAATGGTGGATAATCTTATCCTATGTAATTGCTTTTAAAATACCTCCAAGCTCCTTTGTAAGATAAGGTTAAGTCAGGTTCTCACCTCCCTTTGACTGAAATCCACAGCTGATGATGGAAGAAAATCTCTGCGATTTTATACCCAGCATAAATTTATAGCATTTTTATCCATAGCAATTAGAGTATTCTCCTAAATGGCTGTGTGGAAATAGGGGTGCATGTCGTACCAAAAGCATTTTATTCCCAATGTGTATGTTCTAAAGCACTGACAATAAGAATAGCAGCATGTTTAAATACAAGTGAAGTTCTGTTAAGAACTCCTGTATGTCCAGAGATCTCAAGGCATGACTATATGTCTTAGTTTTCATATTCCAGTTTTTTGCTTTAATTATTGTTCTTTGGTGGGGAGGGGTGACTTTCAGCGTGTACAGAGCATGAGAGCTCAAATTTCTTTCTGCTGTGCCAGAAGAAAAAATATTTGTCGTTGGTAGAGCTGTTGGAGCCTGAATTACGGTTCAGCCTGAAGTACAGAGGTATTTCTCTCTCGCTCATCCAAAATCCCTTGTGAGTGTAAGAACCTTGGCAGGTTCTTGCCTGAGAAACAAATGATTCTCAGAGGAGTGAAGAAACAGCAACTCCCCTGTGACAGAGAAACAGTAGTGCCTCTTTTTGTATTTGCCATCCCTTGACATGATCCAGCCCTGTTTTGAGGGACTTTTTATTTTTTATTGGGCATTTTGTCTTGATCACACCAAGTAACTGAATGCCTGTATCGGACATCGTCACAGACATACTCTTTTTTCAGCACTTTAATAATTACAAGTGCTGTTTAGGCAGTTTTTATTGAGTATGGTAATGCTGAAAGGCAGAGTACAAAACCACTGTATCTGAAAACGTTATGATATCATTTTAAAGCAAGAAATTAATTATCTTTACCACAGTGGGAATGAATCATCTAGATGAAGCATTCTTTTCTGGCATCAAAATATGATGATATATAAGATACAAGAGCTATTTTCAAAAACATATTTTATTTTCACCACTGAAATTACTTTTGTGCTTTTTTTTTTTTTTTTTCCCCCATTGCTAAACCAGATTAATGACTTTCAGGCCTGATCATTGCTATCACTGGTCTTTCATACACCACCACATGTGCATGAGTAGGAACAAATGCATTGTGGTTCTTGTCATGTGAACATTAAAATTGAGGTAACCAGTCCTACACAAAGTCAGACATACGAGTAAGACATCATTGGAGATGGACAGAGTCCAGTCATTTCATAAACAAACCATCAAACATAACGAGCACCCACCTGCTGAGCCTTCAGAAACCTTGACAGTGACCCAGACAACTGATGTGACTGTGGCCCAGTTACTGATCAACACTGTCTCATTGCTTCCTTATAATTCCTCTCTCATCCTGTTCTCTTGTTTTGGAGAAATAGGTTGTTAACAGCAACATGGGATGAGATTTAGGACTAAAATGTTGCTTTCTGTTGCATCTCACTGGGAAGAGCAGTGTGTTAAACAGGACCTGTATGGCACACAGGCAAAAATTCATGCTTTTCTCTAGAATTATCTTTTTATATTTTGTCAAATAGCCTGGCACAGGTTATTTTTGTCAAATACCTACCCATTTAGATATCATCCTAAAGATATTTTCAGATGTTTACAGAGTAAGAAATATGTAATTTTGTTGAAATATGTAAGAAATACGTGTTTTATTTTATTGATGTTTGTGCTGTATTTTCATTTCTCCTGTTAGCTGTTCTGAGTAACTGTGATTTTGAAAGCTTGACCTAAATGTTCTCTTCTGTGTTACTGCAGTATCTTCTGTATGAGCCTATCAACATACATTATGCCACAACTGAAGGGGGCATGAAAAATTAAAGATTTTCTGTATTTGTAGGATTCTCCATGGTGAAGATGGTCAGACATAGAGAACTTATTGCAATAATAGTGCAACAGCTTGATAAGTTGAACCCTGAAAATCACAACATGGAGGATTTCTTGAATGAATCAGCTGAGATGTTGCAGGTATATTAAGTTTCAGTTCATCTTACATAGCTTACTTTGTTTTAATATGGGATTTTAAATGTAAAGATATCTCTTTTCTAACATTTTGTTGTAACTTTCATTGATTTTTCTTACAGTGAGATTTTTCATTCATGAGTAAAGTCCAAATTTTTTAGAGTTATAGCTAAAAAATAAGGCAGCAAAGATCAGAGTGGTTAAAAAACTGCTTGGATAAAAACAAAAAAAAAAAAAAAACAGGAAAGCAACAACCTTCTAAAATGGATCTGACAGTAATAAGGGAAACTTCTGTTCCACTTCTGACTAAGCTGGTCGGTAGTTTCTTATTCCTTTCTTCCTTCCACACAGCGGTTTCTGACAACCCCACCCATTTGTGTGTACAAATGCAGTTCAGAAGCTGACTGACAGGATCAGCTACTCTTGCTTGGAGGACATAAGTGACCATCAGAACAGTGACATAGAGGGAAAGTGGCAGTCAATCAACTACCTGATTCTAATCTAATACTGCAAGTAACCAGACCACGAGTTGCCAATATGGAGCTGTAGTGGCTGAAGCAGTTCCCATCCTTTCCTGACCATAGTCTGTCACCTCTTCCCGTCTCTTTGTCCCCAGTGTTGCCCTGGCTTGTGCTGAGGCAGCTACTGGATTGAATTAGCTTTAGAAAATCACTGAGGGAAGACAGTGATATTGTTTAGACTCCTGTGTGTTATCAAACGACACCGTTGGAGCTCTGATTCCACACTGCCATGTAGCTCCAGTGCTCATTTCCACTTCTTACAATAAGGTCTAAACTATTTCTATTCCTGTTAGATGGTCTTTTGTACTGATTTTGCATAAACACAAATGACTACAAGAATATAAAATTATGGAGGTGTGATGTGAAAACCAGAGGCTGAGGCAGTGGCTCTGTACACATTCCTTGGGTTCTTGCTTTCTTAAACAGTTTCCACTCAGACTCCTATTTTCTGCCTCTGCCTCCCTGCCTTGTAGTACTGCCATAACCCTTTGTGCATTCATATGCTGAATTACATCAGGGAACTGATCCACTTTCAAAATAATCACTTTTCGCTGGGCAGAGAGCAGGAAAATTCAGCTGCCACTGCTGCCAAAGTAAACACTTGTAAAAATGAATCTTCAGATCATTGTTCTCAGCCCAGGAAAGGTGATACAAAGACAAAAGAAGGAGAAACTCCATTACAGAAACATGAATCTAAAGTTTCATAATAAATCCTTTTAAAAGGGGAAGAACAAGGAGGATAGCTGATGCCAAAGTTAAGGCAAACATCTTTCTCTGGGATAGTTTCAAGTCACTTGCTACATAATAATAATCCAAGAAAGTAAAAAGTAATATATGTGTTTATATAAAATTCACCTTTATTTCAGTACCAAATGGGTGATTATAATTGACCATGAAAAATTCACTTCTTTCTTTTCTGTTTCATAATAGGCATATGATCCTGAAAATACTGCAGCATTTTTGTACACATGATTTCCAGGCTTGACCGCTTACCAATTAGCCATTATTAACTGATCCATGCAGAAACTTCCTTCAGTTGGTATCCTGAATGTTGCCATCACTCTAAATCACAGACCAGATCTGTGCCTGCAGGTCCCGTGCCAGCAGCACGACAAATAGCAAACCTCGTGTTGTGTCCTGACCAGACAAAAATCAGGAGGGCCAGATTCCAAGAGCACAAATCTAAATGAGTGCAAGACACAGCTCTATGTTTATTTATTTAGTGGTTAGATATGCAGTATATCAGACTTTTCTACAAGTTGCTATCTTTTGTTCTGTTAGGCTTTTCTAATTGGTTAGTAGTTTTCCATCCCCTAAAAGTGCAGTCACTGTCAACGCTGTGTGTTTCATTCATACTGCAGATCTTTATTGTATTTGGATGTTTGATAGACTTTGTGTCCCTCTAATGTGATATCTGAGGTGTCTTGTTTAGTTCTTTGATAACCTGTTGATGATCCACAAAAAATATGCTCCTCAGCCTATTGTCTATCTTTCTGGGGTTTTTCCTGGTGAAACCAACAATTTTGGGCTAGATTATTTCCCTCAAAATAAAAACACAGTACACACAGTCATTCCAAAACATGTTCAAGGGAGTTCAGTACCCCAGTAGCAGGGGCTGCAGGAGCCACTTGTTGAGTGCCAGATCCTGGAAGTGCCTCTGACAGCCACACATTCTCACCTGAACTGCTGGGAGCAAAGGACATTTCGCAGAGCAAAACCTTCGTCAGAGCCATATAAATGTATATACGATTGAAAGTAAACAAAATTAGTTCTTTGAAAATCTAATAAATGAAACGGGGAGATGGCCATCCTTGGCTGATCAGAAATGGGGGATGACATCAGAAAAAATAAGACATTACAGGCAGAATGGAACTGAGTTGTGAAGCATCTTGACAGGCAGCTTCAGTTTTATGTGCTAGAATCAACTGTGAGATGGTAGGTGGAGTAAGTGGGTCAAATCAATGGACTAGCAGAACAAACTTAACAATAGCATTCCAGATGGTTGATTTGCTAAAGACTGGGTTAGTTAAACTCAGGACAGAGATGTCTATTGCAATAAAATAGAATATTTTGAGACACTTCCTTAGATTTTTAGCTATGAAGCAATAGGAAAATACTACTTGAAACCTACTGCTCAAAAAGAGTGATGCAGATGTGCACATAAACTGGTTATGATATCCTGGGGAGTAATCTGTGTGAAAAATGACCTCTGAAGTTATGAGCTTGACTGACAAGCAGGGTGGCAATAGAACCAATAAATGAGGAAGGAAGTAGCACGAGAGTGCTGAAGTTTTGTCTTCACATTGTTGAAATTGAGCTGACAACAACAACAAGGAACTGTCACAGGGAGAGGCCAGCATCCTCGACTGAAGTGTAGGCTTCTTATTTGTGTACATGATAAATGTGAATATGTTATGAAAGGAAGTTGGATGTAGTCCTAAGGGAGTG
Organism: Empidonax traillii; assembly: GCF_003031625.1. Taxonomy (NCBI): domain Eukaryota; kingdom Metazoa; phylum Chordata; class Aves; order Passeriformes; family Tyrannidae; genus Empidonax; species Empidonax traillii. Next base: position 619,997 of record NW_020955443.1, read on the forward strand.
AGTCTGGAAGGCACAATCTGTCTTGATCCAAATATCCCTGTCATCCATCTACCAGCGGCATAAGACCATTCTTATGGGAATCCTTGCAAATTAAGGCAGTAAAAATGGCTGTTCAAGGGAGGCACAGGAAGAGAAGTGAAAGTAGGAAAGCAAATATATTTTAAAATGAAGGACTGTACATGAATATATAAAAAAAGAAAGAGGCATGAAATACAACGGGTTGAAGCCGTAGGGTGAAAATATACTTGCTCTGCAAATGGCAGTAAGAAGGAACTTGTAGATTTCCATATTAGATCTTTTACTAACTAATGCAATTGGTCTTTGTTGAAAGGTGACACAATCCAGAGCTTTGCATAGTCACTCTTCAGCAAGATTTTCTTTTTTTACTTCTAGATGTATGTAAGGTTAGAGATATAAGTAAAACAAAAGGCAGAATACCTGTTTGTGTGAAATAATATATTTTGCTCTTTCATTAAGACTGTGTAGAGATTTTTATGTTTTGGCAGTGCACAATGGCTGTACTGTAGAGGTTTGGAATACTCTGCTAGCCAAATATTGGGTGAATGGAAGCAAAAGGTAAACTGAGTTCTGTTCCAAGCTCTGTCATCTTTCTACTCCTGTCCTTTCTCTTACCCTCAGGCATACTTGTCCAGGTCTCTTTATTTAACCCATCCCAGTTCCATCTCTTCAAGTGGTTGATTCCACTGCTATTGTCACTGTGCAGCAAGTCCTGCTTGCTCTTTGGTTTTGTTCTGCTCATCTTGAAGTTCTTGCACATGCAGTTCCAGTCTCTACTGCTCCTAAATAGAGTAAGAAATCTGTCTCTTCAAACTGAAGCCCACAAGAGGCAGATGCCACAGAGCAGGTAGGTGAGACAGGCACTTTTCTATCAGTGTGAGCTCCCAGACTGACCCAGCACAGCTTGTCCCAGGCTCGTCCTGTATTGTAGTGAAAGCTCTGCTTGCCCTGGGCTGGGCACAGTCAGGGCACACAGAATCTTCAGGGGAGTTCACTGCTACAGTATAAATTCACGCTAAACACATCCAAATGGGCGTTTTTTACTTGGCAAAATGTGCATGGGTTTTCATAAGAAAACCAAATAACCAGATTTGTAAGGCACTGCTGACCCCTGTGTGCCACTTTGAAAATACATTCCTAGCTGTTTCCCTGCATTTGATTTGAAACTGCTTAATATTTCCAAATAGTCAGTTAAAACCCTGAAAATTTGACAACTTTCTATCAAAAATCAGTTACTGTATCAGGCCATGTGAGTTTGAGTTACTCTTGTCTTACTGCTCTTGAATAACATGGGCAGGTATCCATTAACTTCAAGAGAAGCAGAAGCGACCTCTTTATTATTAATTTTATTCCTTAATGCATCTTTGTAATTCTGTTCAGTGTCCCACCTGCACATATTCTCACTGTAGGAAATCTAGTCTCAAGCTTTGAGACAGAAACCTCTTCTGCAAACATTTGGGTGTACACTTTGCTTCCGAGTATGTTCCAGGGAGACCTCCCGAAGCCAGAAGCATTACCCTGTTGGTGTACATGAGATAAGTAGTTTGCTGTCTTTATTTACAGAGAAATGATGGCATTAGATAGTCCTATCAAGAGGTATGTTTTTTTCCTAGCTGTGTGTGGGATTTAGCTTTACACAGTCCATTTACAGCCACGACGGCTGCACGTCTAATCCCCGTGTACCGCTTTGAAAAATCACCCATCTTGCCCTGCATTTATGTAAGTGAGGTAGATCAAGCAGACACCACAGCAAATAACTCTTGGGATACATTTTTCTTTTTCACTCATTGCCCTTTGCAACCAGTGATTCAATAAACAAGTAGGAAATCAGAAAATTAGTAGCCAAAGGAACAGAAAGTGAATTTTAAAGAGAGGTAAACCATTACTCTGGCAGTAGTTCAGGTCGCTCTGAACCACTGTATGTCTAAAGATAAAGTGTTCTTTTAGTATGATGGAAATGTATAAAAGAATTGCTGAATGGCAGGTAGTTAATAGTGTTTAAAACCAAGGTGTCAAGGGAGAAGATAATCTCTGCAAGGCCACTCAGAAATCAAGCAAGAAAGACATGCTCCAATCTCAGTTCGTATCTTCCAATTCCTAGTACAGGCTTCTGTATAAAAATGGAGTTAGGAAAACTCAGTGATTATTAGCCTCCTGTTTTTAGAGAAAAACAAATGAAATATGGAAGGATTTTTAATTACTGAATAGAGTGAGATGAATAACACAGTTTCCTCTAATTAGAGTGTTATGATCAAAATCAGTCTAGTGGCAATTCTGAGTTAAACTCCATACATTTTCTTTCTGCTATATGTGAACTTTACATCATAAAAAAATTCCTATTTGTTGTTTTCAGTGAATGATCAGACTTGACTTTCTTCCAGAAAGAAAATTACACTTTGAGTTGTAATCCAGTTATTTACCATCTTTGTGTTTATTGTATTGTAATTTATGATGTTTATAACATAATATTGGACTTGTTTTTCACTGCAAATATTTTCAATAAGAACATAGGTTCATTAGCAGCGTGATGGATGATCCCTAGCTGCAACAAACAAGCCTTCACCTTCAATCATGAAGAATCATATTATTCCCTCAAAACTCCTAAAACTAATAAGCCCAGTTAAATGTTTTTGCTATTAAAACAGAATTCAATTTGAATTATCCCGAATAACACATTTAACTTAAAAGAATTCCTGAGTCTGTCTCAGATCCTTAAATGATTGGTGTTCACATTCAATTGTACATCTCTTTCTGTTGTTCTTCATTTGAATAGCCAGATTACTTCTTGTTTATCTTCCTAAATGCTTTTTAATACTCCTTTTATCAGACTGATGCCCTCCATATAATACCTTCATTCTTGTGTACTAGACTCCCATCTTTTTATTAAGCATTCTTCAATTAGATCTATCTAATGATCCACACCCAGAGTGATGTTTCATTCAGTGTTATGTTGTACATAAAGGTATCATTTCATCAGACCGTTTACAGACATGGACTGCATCTGTTCATTTTGAAAGAAGATTAAGTTTTGTACCTAACTGAAGCATCCCAGGTGTTGTTCTCCCATGTGACTGTTAGAATCAAGCTTCTGTTATGATAACAGGAGACAGATTTTAACACGGGAGTTACCATGCAATGTTTGTGCCTTTCTCTATGCAAATAACTCACTGTATTTGCAGTGGAACTATTTGCTTCAATTAGAGTTGCAGGATCAGAGCCATCATATTGACCTTTCTACATCCCAGCTACTGAAAAGCTGAGTTCTGTAAAATCAAAACTGCCACCCCAAATTCACCGTTTTGCTCCCTTATCCCTCCCATGTTGATAGCAAGATGAGCCTGTTTATAAGCTTTTCATTTCACAAGAACATGGTGTAATTTGGCACAACTCTCCATAGTTCTCATTTGTGCTGGTTCAGCTGTGTCTCACACATGCCCACTCAACTGATTTTACTCAGCTGTGAGTAAAATCCCCAAATGTCAAAAGTCATAGATTTAGTTTTAAATATGAAGATAATGTAAGGCAAGAATGATAGATGTGGTAGAAAAAAAAAAAAAAACTAACCTACTAAATTATACAAGTTTAATTTGTATTATTACTTACTGACACAAATGCAGATTAGGATCTTTCTAAGGCAAGGATGGAATCTGAGTTTTCTGCAGTGCTCTGCTCATGTGAATTATTATTACCTACAAAGGAAAATAATGTTAAAATAATGTGCCTCTTGATACAGTATTGGTCATTATTGTCTCCTGAAGATGAAAATTCTAGCTTGTGACTGCAGTATAGACTGTGAATAGTAGAAGCAGAATCCTACTTATATCCTAAGATCCAAGGAGTTTTTTCCCCCATTGAAATTACTGGAAGCATTTTCACCGACCTCAGATGGAAAGAAGACTGGTGACTGATTCAAAACCCGGTGAAGTCAATAGGAATGTTTTTTTTCTTTTCAACAGCATTTTGATTAGACACTTGGAGAGTACTTGCTCTGATATCTGAAGCAGAATAAACTGATCAGACTGTTTCTGCAAAATGTGCATATTCTGTCTAGAAGTAGAGAAGTTCACTACATACTATTACTCAGTTCTCCCAGGAGGTGAAAGCTATTTTATCTTTTCATCAAATATTGTCTTCTTTCTAAAATGTTTGTTTCAAACTATATCCTTAGCTCCAGAGGTCTCAAACAGAGCATGGCTGATGTTTCTTTCTCTCCAGAAACAAGAGCTTTTCTTTCTCTCCTTACCCATCCCTTTCAGCCTTATTATGATACAACCACAGTGGCAAAACTTTCATTTTTCAGATACTTTTCCATTTAATTTATGCTATTTCTTGTCCTAACCCATGTTGGAAGTTGGTTGGGTACAGAAGCCTTCTTACACAATCTCTTATCTCCTTGAGGAAAATTGAGTTGTTCACAGCTGCAGGTGTGTGTCAGAGAGCAGGGAAGATATATCCATGGAAGCAGGCTAAGGGCATTAGGGATTTCTCAAAAAGGGAAGATAACACCAATCAGCACATGGTTAGACAATCACATCTTTTCCTCATTATCCTGAATGATAATTTCAGAGAGAATTTTTTCTTTTTACAACTTTAACACTTAATAATCAGAAAAATATTAAATTCAATGCCATAGAGAGAACACTGTCAGATATTTGTATCTATTCAAGATCTATTTTGTCTTTGGATATTTTCAATATTCAGTGCACCAGAAGAGGGTTGCTGCATGTGTTACTTTGACCTGTAAATTATCTGGCCTTCCTCACGCTGAAGGGCTCACACATCCTTGCAAACACAGCTAACTACTGGTTCTTTCAGGGAAATAAATGAGTTAAAGTATACCTGAAAAGGAAGAAGTTGCTCTGATGGACAGATCAAAGGCTCACAAATTACCATTTATTTATTCTTGCTGGCACCAATGACTTAATGTGTTGCCTGGGGCAAATCTCTTACCTGCTCCATGCCATAGTTCCTGCATTTAAAGAGTAATAGTAGCCAAAAGGAATCTCATTAAATGCAATTAATATTAGTAAAGTGCTTTGAAAACCTCATTCTAGGTGCTATAAACATACACTCTGTCATATTGTACTGTTTCAGGATCATTTGTCCCACCCTGAAATACATCCCACTGACATAAAGTGCAGCGTGAAGCCACACAGAAAGAACACATTTAGGAATTAGTGCCAGAAATTACACCTATCCAACATACTCCTTCCCCAAAGCAATTGTTATTTCAGATACACAGATAAACTGTAAATACCCCTGAAGAAATTTGTAGAGGACACAATGCACTTCCTATGCAGAGAGTATCCTAACTTGTTTAAAGCACTGGCTCAGTTTTTGACTCACTAGATTATCCACAGGGCTTAACCAACAACTGGCTCACCTCTGAGGTTTCCTGTCCAAGTACTCCTCCTCCCCAGTCCTGCTTAGTTGAT
>NW_020955443.1:626988-631496 GCF_003031625.1 Empidonax traillii
TTTTTTTTTTTTTTTTTTTTTTTTTTTTTTTTTTTTTTTTTTTTTGTCTCTTTCCTCGGATTTTTTTTCTGGTGACATGCACAAATTGGAAGGAATGAAACCTGGCTTTTGGGCAGGAGTAGTGAAAAAAATTATGCTTGCTCTGAAGAACAACTGAGAAAATACACTTTGAATAGTTCTCCATAATTTTTTACATTTAAGTACTAGAACTGTAACTTTAAAGTTTTGCCTGGTATGTGCTCAGAGCCCTGTGTAGTGTCATACATCAGAAAACTCAGATAGTTCCATCCAGCAGCCTCTAATAATACCCTTAAACTAGAAATGAATCACATTAGGGAAATCAAGTGATCAAGAGGGTAGCAGAAAGCCTCCTAGGCAAGGTGAACCTCTCATCTGATATATCATTGCAGCTGAATTGTTCCCACATTTCAGAGCTGCGGGAGAGATCATATATCAAATGTGGACTATGTGTTTTCAGAAGAGGCACTTAGGTTTTTTCTTGGCTTCTTGTCCAACCTCCTTAAATCAAAGGATCATTATTGTTTGTCATTTTGTCATAGCATGGCTGTCCTGTTTCAATTCATGTAATAACAAACTGTTCGGGGCCTCAGATTTTATTGCACTGTTTAAAGGTGGTTTATACTAGAAGTTTATCTCATATAGTAACAGATATTCCGTAGGTTATTTATTATGATTGAAACTCCCTGTAAAGTTCAGGAGCATTCAAATTTTTAAAGGGATTACATGGTAGGATGCAAAAGGCATTCAGTGAGCATCTGACTCTCCTATTCTTGCATGAATATTGTAAGAGACCTTGAGCACAGGTGGATAAGAAACAATCTGCATTAAAAAGAATCCTGGCAGTCACAGGTTGTTTAAATTAGTCATATTCTCCAAACTTAGGTTTCAGGAACAGTTAAGAGTCTTGCCCATAATCCCAGTTCAGCTTCTCCCCTCAATTTAGTCTCCCTAAGTAGCACAGACTTCACCAACAGAGGAGAGGTTTCCTATGGGAAAACCAAACTTACTGAAACTTTCTCATGCACTTGCCCAAGTTAATCATCGCTCATTGCTCTGAGACTTCAGATTTTCTTTGCATTAACTGCTGACATTCACACATCAAGACCTTAACTCAGTGTCTATGTCAGCAGATAAACTGAACGTTTAACATTGGGGAAGGTCACATTTCCCTTAACAAGGGCCATTACTTTGCTGGGACTGCCCATATTTGACAGCCTTAGAAGTTGCATCAGCCCTACCAAATGCTGTTCGTTATTTATGTTTTCCACTTACCTCAAAATGATTGCACTTTTTGTACACAACAAACATTTTCTTTCCAGAATACATTAATCATTATTAATTTTGTAACTCTATAGAATCTTAAGGGGACAGAAGAAAAATTTGTATTGGATACACTAGCAGGATGCACAGAATATAAATCCTTATTGGATGTAGTAGTCAATGCCTTTTATGCTGAGGATGGGAGATACTGCCTGCTTCCTGAGCGTAATCTCTATATAGGTAAGTTGTTTTTACAACATCAAATGTGTTTATCACAAAACTTTAAAAAATATCATTTTACTAGTGCAGATCTTAGTATATTATATATGTATGTAATATTATATATTACATTGGGAGCGTTGTCATTGTGCCTAATGCAGTAGGAAATACAGGACATTTAACAATTTTGTTATGATGTAAAGTCTAAACCCTGAAATTGTCATTTGTCATTTATTGTGGACTCTTACAGGTGGTAACTGGAATTTTACCTACGAGTCAGGTAAGATGCAGGTGGAAAAAGCATCACTGGCTGGAAGAAGCATCTTAGATGTTTAACCATCCCTTTAAAAAATGTTTTTCAGTGATTTCCCTTTATTCTCTTCTATGCAACCAATTACCTCTGCCGTTCAGACACAAAACTGTGTAACAAAGCTCTGTGCTGAGGAACAGCACATCTCACTGCAGGCAGATAGGATTGTTTCTGTCCATACATGTGTATCTTCATTACTGACCCTCACAATGACATAAATAGACTTCTCTCTGTCTCCACAAGTGAAATAAAGTGGTTTCCTTGTCTTAGTTACTTGGTTAAAATAAATTCCAATACAGCTATGCCTGATACTATGGGCTAGTTAATTAGGGTAGTTACTACTCCCAAAGTTATTTCAGACATTGGGAAGTGCATTAAAATTTAATTTAAAAAAAGACTTTTATGTTATGCATTTAATACACACATTCTGAAGTTGATTTATTAAGTCCCTAAATAAGCTGGAATCACAAATCACACTGGCATTGGTTCTCTAAGTCAGATATGTTCAGATGCTTTGTGGATATATTGAAAGGTCAATTTAATTCAAAGGGGTTGAAAAATACAGTAAACATACAAATATATCTACATTTTATGTTTTAAAAGCTACAGATTTTTTATGGCAATTCTGTTTGCTTCCATCACAATCTGGAAAGCTACAGAAATCTAAATCAAATAACAAACAAAAGGAAACCTAAACTGTCATGGATAAAATTATTAGTGTATTGAGTTTATCCTAAATGGTAATGCTTCATTGTCGCCATTTCTCCAGGGCCGTGTTTTTCATTGTCTGAGGCACATAAATTATATCTTTAAGCTGAGTGTTGCTATAATTGGATTGTCAGGACTGGTCCACTCAAAAGCCTCCATTAATCATAGGCAGAGGGGAGGCCCCAGAAAATTTTCCTTTATCAACAAGTTGAGAGTCTAAGGTCATTGGCTTACATTTTTTTAAGCTGCTTGTGATTCCCTTTGCCAAGCTGCATTGACACTTAAATGATCAAAGCTGCTTATGAAGGCTGTTGCTATGTGTGAGCAGATTTGAATTTAATAAAGCTTGTAGGAGATAAATGTATCTTCTCTTAAGACTGCTTAAATATGTTGCTATACCAGAGCACATGAGCCTGAAGCCTGACAATACACTCATTGGCTGCAGCACATTGGTCAGAATTGACTGATTTCACCGTTCCTGTTTGGTGGCAGCTCAAACACTGCAGTGCAAGTGAAGCCTGAGTGAACAAAGGCAGGCTGAGACAGGAGCCCCTCAACTTCACAGGCCTGCAGAAATTTCACAGTACCGGCTATGCCTCTTTCTGTAGAACAGAATCATAAATCATTTAGGTTGGAAAAGAACTCAAAGATCATCAAACCGTGTGCTTGTCAGAGAGGGGGGCAAGAATGAGGTTTGGAATTTCCCAATTTAAAAACTTGATTTTATTCCAGTTCAGAACAAAAACAAAGATTACAACACTTTAGGCAAAGTGGTCCCTTGGGAAAAACAGTAAAATAAAAACTAGAAATATGAAATTTTATGTTTAAAATTTTTGTTATGTATAAATAAACTGTGAATTTGTAACAGAAGAATAAGAGCCATCCTCTCTGAAAACATAAAAAATAGAGTATGTTGAAAAAATCACTATCAAAACTGTTAAAATTAAGGTGACAGTCTAAATCCCTGAGTATGCTGAGTCTAGGTTTATTAGAATTGCCTGCTGCATTCTAATTGTATGTATCTTTTGATAGTTATCTGTTATCTGGCTACTTTTCAACTAGAAGAGCTTGGTTTTCAGCACTTCAGCAGAATTGTGAAGTCCTTGGACACTGCAAAAATGCAAAAGGTAATGAAAGAACAATACATTTTAAAAATAATTGTCTCTTTATTGTGTTTGATTAATCAGATGACTTTTCTCAATTTTGAGAATAACTTAAAATGAGAAATGAGTGTGATTTTCTGTTTAAAATAAAAAGTTAAATTAGTAATTTGTTATCACAGCCTTCTTGAATTTCTATGCTTATGGGGTAATTCTCATATTCAGTCAAAGGTCAATTTAAAATATACTTTATGTAGCCTGAGAAAGTAGAATAATCACACAATTTACTCTTCATGTGATTTGCAATTGTTCCTCTAACTTGCACACTTACTCTTGCCTCTGCTCACATTCCTTCCTTGACTTGTAGGCAGGAGAAGTTTTTTCCATACACAATGAATCTAAATTGAAACCTGCAGTTCCTGCTGATTAGTGTTATTTTTTTTTCCACTGAACAACCCACTACCACTTTCATTATCTAGCCCATTGTGCTTCCATCACTTTCCCTCCTTTCCAAAAAACAATGGCTCACTTGGAGCTGTTAATGTACCAATTGCCCAAGTACAACATGGCAATTGTCAAAACAACTGCTGCCAAATAGAAAGCGGGACAACAAAGTTCTGCCTGCCTTTCCTTCTCTGAAGTCATGAATTTGGGGTTCACTCCACTATTTGTTTGCTAATTTTCATGAAATCTGTAGCAATATAAATATCCTCTGCTTCTCTTTCAAAATGGTTGAAAGTGCTAATTATCTTAAAAGCTATGTTGTAAAGAGGGGCAGAGGGATAAACTGAGTGGCAGTGCTTTCTCATAAGCCCTGTTTTCCTGGGAAAATGGGCTAAAAATTAAATTACTGGTGACACAGCATCCGTAACCTTTGATCATCCAGATGT
>NW_020955443.1:631517-636040 GCF_003031625.1 Empidonax traillii
TTTTTTTGTTTGTTTTTTTTTTTTTTTTTTTTTTTTTTTTTTTTTTTTTTTTTTTTTTTTTTTTTTTTTTTTGTCTCTTTCCTCGGATTTTTTTTCTGGTGACATGCACAAATTGGAAGGAATGAAACCTGGCTTTTGGGCAGGAGTAGTGAAAAAAATTATGCTTGCTCTGAAGAACAACCTGAGAAAATACACTTTGAATAGTTCTCCATAATTTTTTACATTTAAGTACTAGAACTGTAACTTTAAAGTTTTGCCTGGTATGTGCTCAGAGCCCTGGGTAGTGTCATACATCAGAAAACTCAGATAGTTCCATCCAGCAGCCTCTAATAATACCCTTAAACTAGAAATGAATCACATTAGGGAAATCAAGTGATCAAGAGGGTAGCAGAGAGCCTCCTAGGCAAGGTGAACCTCTCATCTGATATATCATTGCAGCTGAATTGTTCCCACATTTCAGAGCTGCGGGAGAGATCATATATCAAATGTGGACTATGTGTTTTCAGAAGAGGCACTTAGGTTTTTTCTTGGCTTCTTGTCCAACCTCCTTAAATCAAAGGATCATTATTGTTTGTCATTTTGTCATAGCATGGCTGTCCTGTTTCAATTCATGTAATAACAAACTGTTCGGGGCCTCAGATTTTATTGCACTGTTTAAAGGTGGTTCATACTAGAAGTTTATCTCATATAGTAACAGATATTCCGTAGGTTATTTATTATGATTGAAACTCCCTGTAAAGTTCAGGGGCATTCAAATTTTTAAAGGGATTACATGGTAGGATGCAAAAGGCATTCAGTGAGCATCTGACTCTCCTATTCTTGCAGGAATATTGTAAGAGACCTTGAGCACAGGTGGATAAGAAACAATCTGCATTAAAAAGAATCCTGGCAGTCACAGGTTGTTTAAACTAGTCATATTCTCCAAACTTAGGTTTCAAACTTGCCCATAATCCTAGTTCAGCTTCTCCCCTCAATTTAGTCTCCCTAAGTAGCACAGACTTCACCAACAGAGGAGAGGTTTCCTATGGGAAAACCAAACTTACTGAAACTTTCTCATGCACTTGGCCCAAGTTAATCATCGCTCATTGCTCTGAGACTTCAGATTTTCTTTGCATTAACTGCTGACATTCACACATCAAGACCTTTAACTCAGTGTGTATGTCAGCAGATAAACTGAACGTTTAACATTGGGGAAGGTCACATTTCCCTTAACAAGGGCCATTACTTTGCTGGGACTGCCCATATTTGACAGCCTTAGAAGTTGCATCAGCCCTACCAAAGGCTGTTCGTTATTCATGTTTTCCACTTACCTCAAAATGATTGCACTTTTTGTACACAACAAACATTTTCTTTCCAGAATACATTAATCATTATTAATTTTGTATCTCTATAGAATCTTAAGGGGACAGAAGAAAAATTTGTATTGGATACACTAGCAGGATGCACAGAATATAAATCCTTATTGGATGTAGTAGTCAATGCCTTTTATGCTGAGGATGGGAGATACTGCCTGCTTCCTGAGCGTAATCTCTACATAGGTAAGTTGTTTTTACAACATCAAATGTGTTTACCACAAAACTTTAAAAAATATCATTTTACTAGTGCAGATCTTAGTATATTATATATGTATGTAATATTATATATTACATTGGGAGCGTTGTCATTGTGCCTAATGCAGTAGGAAATACAGGACATTTAACAATTTTGTTATGATGTAAAGTCTAAACCCTGAAATTGTCATTTGTCATTTAGTGTGGACTCTTACAGGTGGTAACTGGAATTTTACCTACGAGTCAGGTAAGATGCAGGTGGAAAAAGCATCACTGGCTGGAAGAAGCATCTTAGATGTTTAACCATCCCTTTAAAAAATGTTTTTCAGTGATTTCCCTTTATTATCTTCTATGCAACCAATTACCTCTGCCGTTCAGACACAAAACTGTGTAACAAAGCTCTGTGCTGAGGAACAGCACATCTCACTGCAGGCAGATAGGATTGTTTCTGTCCATACATGTGTATCTTCATTACTGACCCTCACAATGACATAAATAGACTTCTCTCTGTCTCCACAAGTGAAATCAAGTGGTTTCCTTGTCTTAGTTACTTGGTTAAAATAAATTCCAATACAGCTACGTCTGATACTATGAGCTAGTTAATTAGGGTAGTTACTACTCCCAAAGTTATTTCAGACATTGGGAAGTGCATTAAAATTTAATTTAAAAAAAGACTTTTATGTTATGCATTTAATACACACATTCTGAAGTTGATTTATTAAGTCCCTAAATAAGCTGGAATCACAAATCACACTGGCATTGGTTCTCTAAGTCAGATATGTTCAGATGCTTTGTGGATATATTGAAAGGTCAATTTAATTCAAAGGGGTTGAAAAATACAGTAAACATACAAATATATCTACGTTTTATGTTTTAAAAGCTACAGAATTTTTATGGCAATTCTGTTTGCTTCCGTCACAATCTGGAAAGCTACAGAAATCTAAATCAAATAACAAACAAAAGGAAACCTAAACTGTCAAGGATAAAATTATTAGTGTATTGAGTTTATTCTAAATGGTAATGCTTCATTGTCGCCATTTCTCCAGGGCCGTGTTTTTCATTGTCTGAGGCACATAAATTATATCTTTAAGCTGAGTGTTGCTATAATTGGATTGTCAGGACTGGTCCACTCAAAAGCCTCCATTAATCACAGGCAGAGGGGAGGCCCCAGAAAATTTTCCTTTATCAACAAGTTGAGAGTCTAAGGTCATTGGCTTACATTTTTTTAAGCTGCTTGTGATTCCCTTTGCCAAGCTGCATTGACACTTAAATGATCAAAGCTGCTTATGAAGGCTGTTGCTATGTGTGAGCAGATTTGAATTTAATAAAGCTTGTAGGAGATAAATGTATCTTCTCCTAAGACTGCTTAAATATGTTGCTATACCAAAGCACATGAGCCTGAAGCCTGACAATACACTCATTGGCTGCAGCACATTGGTCAGAATTGACTGATTTCACCGTTCCTGTTGGGTGGCAGCTCAAACACTGCAGTGCAAGTGAAGCCTGAGTGAACAAAGGCAGGCTGAGACAGGAGCCCCTCAACTTCACAGGCCTGCAGAAATTTCACAGTACCGGCTGTGCCTCTTTCTGTAGAACAGAATCATAAATCATTTAGGTTGGAAAAGAACTCAGAGATCATCAAACCGTGTGCTTGTCAGAGAGGGGGGCAAGAATGAGGTTTGGAATTTCCCAATTTAAAAACTTGATTTTATTCCAGTTCAGAACAAAAACAAAGATTACAACACTTTAGGCAAAGTGGTCCCTTGGGAAAAACAGTACAATAAATACTAGAAATATGAAATTTTATGTTTAAAATTTTTGTTATGTATAAATAAACTGTGAATTTGGAACAGAAGAATAAGAGCCATCCTCTCTGAAAACATTAAAAATAGAGTATGTTGAAAAAATCACTATCAAAACTGTTAAAATTAAGGTGACAGTCTAAATCCCTGAGTATGCTGAGTCTAGGTTTATTAGAATTGCCTGCTGCATTCTAATTGTATGTATCTTTTGATAGTTATCTGTTATCTGGCTACTTTTCAACTAGAAGAGCTTGGTTTTCAGCACTTCAGCAGAATTGTGAAGTCCTTGGACACTGCAAAAATGCAAAAGGTAATGAAAGAACAATACATTTTAAAAATAATTGTCTCTTTATTGTGTTTGATTAATCAGATGACTTTTCTCAATTTTGAGAATAACTTAAAATGAGAAATGAGTGTGATTTTCTGTTTAAAATAAAAAATTAAATTAGTAATTTGTTATCACAGCCTTCTTGAATTTCTATGCTTATGGGGTGATTCTCATATTCAGTCAAAGGTTAATTTAAAATATACTTTATGTAACCTGAGAAAGTAGAATAATCACACAATTTACTCTTCATGTGATTTGCAATTGTTCCTCTAACTTGCACACTTTCTCTTGCCTCTGCTCACATTCCTTCCTTGACTTGTAGGCAGGAGAAGTTTTTCCATACACAGTGAATCTGAATTGAAACCTGCAGTTTCTGCTGATTAGTGTTATTTTTTTTCCACTGAACAACCCACTACCACTTTCATTATCGAGCCCACTGTGCTTCCATTACTTTCCCTCCTTTCCAAAAAACAATGGCTCACTTGGAGCTGTCAATGTACCAGTTGCCCAAGTACAACATGGCAATTGTCAAAACAACTGCTGCCAAATAGAAAGCGGGACAACAAAGTTCTGCCTGCCTTTCCTTCTCTGAAGTCATGAATTTGGGGTTCACTCCACTATTTGTTTGCTAATTTTCATGAAATCTGTAGCAACATAAATATCCTCTGCTTCTCTTTCAAAATGGTTGAAAGTGCTAATTATCTTAAAAGCTATGTTGTAAAGAGGGGCAGAGGGATAAACTGAGTGGCAGTGCTTTCTCATAAGCCCTGTTTTCCTGGGAAAATGGGCTAAAAATTAAATTACTGGTGACACAGCATCCGTAACCTTTGATCATCCAGATGT
>NW_020955443.1:636248-693606 GCF_003031625.1 Empidonax traillii
TCTGCTTCTCTTTCAAAATGGTTGAAAGTGCTAATTATCTTAAAAGCTATGTTGTAAAGAGGGGCAGAGGGATAAACTGAGTGGCAGTGCTTTCTCATAAGCCCTGTTTTCCTGGGAAAATGGGCTAAAAATTAAATTACTGGTGACACAGCATCCGTAACCTTTGATCATCCAGATGTTTCAAAGCATAGTCTGGACACGCTGTTTGAATAACAAATATGGAATTAAAGAGACAGGCAAATTTTAGTAATTAATACTCAAAAGGCTGAGGTTTATCCTTGCAGTGATTACGCTGAATGTTCATGTGGATGCCAGTGTCTCTTTAATGAGTACAGTTGCTTTGCAATATGTAGGGAGGGAGCAGGTCAGGTTGTCTGGTTTTAGACGGACTTACTGTGGAATGGTTTTTATTAATTCCATTCAGAGACAAAAATTATATATTTCATTACCTATCAGAAAGAACAGAGAAGTGGCTGGAAGAATTATCCTAATCTGGTAGACAGACAAATCACTCTGTCTAAAATGCCCTCCCAGCCCCTTCTTTGGTAAACATCTTAGACACGAGCCACTGGATTGGATGCATCTTGAGCTCATTCAGCTAGCAACACCATTTTCCCACTTTGTGCCAGTTATTCCTTGTTGATTCCATTCACCTAGCTTTATATGGCTTAAGCACCACTGCCCTGATGTTCCAGCTTAGATAATTTCTCTTTCCTTGTCTGGAATAACTGCTCTGATAGGAAAGTGCTGCGTTTTCCAATGGTATGCACCTGCTTTTTCTTCCTTTAGATGCAACTTTGCTTAAGTATCTTACCAGATCTTCATCACCATGGTACCTACTTTTTCTCCTTCTGCATTAGAAGAGATTCTTTGTCTCCAAAGTGATGGTAGATTATATTAATGCACCTGCAGCAGAGGATTTAGAAGCAGCATTTTGTCCCCCCAGCAACAGAGACAAAAACAGCAGAAGGCAGATCTGCAGCCTTAGCAACAAAAGTTATCAGAAATTTGGAATTCTTCTTCAGGATGCTGACCTGTAGATTTTGCCTGATGACAATTGTGTCTGAATTCAGTTAAAATATTTTTTAAAAAATCACATATACTTACCTAGGATAGATTTACTGCAATTAAAAAATAAATTCAGCAGATCATAGGCTGAATGGAATTTCCTTAATCATGCAGATGAACCTTACTCAAAGGAGTAGTCTTCAGGTGAATGTGATCAACTCTGTGAGATTGAAAACCTTTCTCTTACAAGACTGTGTGATGGAATCCATTCAACTCAAAGCCACAGTGGTTCCCTATGTCTGGTGCAAGTTCAAATATTGTCATTTAGGCAGAATATCCAGACAGAATAGTAATGCTACCTCACTTACACATGTTCATCTGCTTGAACGGAAAACCACAAGCTCTTATTTTGTAATATTAAGAATACATGCAAAAATTCTTTATGGTTGTATAATTACAGAACCAGGGGATGAAATCCGATTTTGTAACTTTAGGGTGATTATCCTTCTAAGAAATTAGCCTGCATTGCTAGCTCAAGCCTATTTTTCTGTTCTATTACTCATACATGTTGTTGTTCTATATTTATTTTAAAATTTAAGGAATTGTGTATTAGAGAAAATATACTGTTGAAATAAAAATTCAATATGAAGCTGAAAACAGCTTTATCATTTCTTAATTGCCTTGTAAAATATGCAAAATACATAATGTTTTCTTTCTAGCGTTTGAGAACCTGTTTTGTTCTGTTTCATGTTCTGATTGCTTCTAACAGCTGTTCTAATGAACTTCTGAGATCATCAAAGGAATATCACTATAAGAATTGGGCATTGTAATAGCTATTATGATGAGGTAGGAACAGTAGGACAAAATCAGTCTTATGGTGAATGGGAGGCAAACCCAGTCCTAGTTGGGTCAGTCAGTGTTCTCTGGTAGTGGCTGGTCTGTATGGAGGAACAGAACCTGCTGTTTCTTGCAGCAATTTCCTTAACTCAAGAGTCAAAAGCTTATATTGTGAATAGAAGCATTTCAGCTCTGCAAATGCCTACACAGATGTAAAGATATTACCAAAAGAGGAAACTTCCCATTTTTTATTTTTTTTTTTTTTTTTTTTAAGAAATCTGTACAATCCCACTGTGTAAAAATGCATTAAGAATATTAGCATGGGATGTTCAAAATCTGAAAAGCAAGGTATTAATTCAGCCCACCTGTAAAAATGCATTAAAAGCAGTCTTTAATTATACACACATGTCTTACTACAGCCAGAGTACATTAAAATAGTAAAAATGGGTACAGTTCATTTCATAATCCCCTGTGGTGTAATTTCACCACTTCTAAAAGGGAAATGAATCTTGGTTACCATGCTCTGTGAGTAATGAAACTTTTGGAATGTTCAAGATAGAGGAGCAAGCAGAATGATGCTGTTACCAAAATGACTGTCCAGTGGCTTCTCTCAAGGCACAGATGCTGAGAGAATCCAGACAGAAATCTGAGACGCCCCATTTTGCTGCTATAAAAGCAATGGCCACTGACACTTGGTTTGCCACCTGTGTCACATGTGGCCAAAGACCAAACAGAAATATAAGGGATTTGTCCTAGCAATTCAGTTCACAAAACACAGAAGTTTCTGTTGTTAAAAAGAAGAAAAAAAAAAAAAAAAGAGAAATGTGCTATGGCTTTATGGCTCTTATTCTGCCAACATTTGCAATCTGGGATAGGGATTATCAAAACTAAGACTGTGGACTTTTGGTTCAGGCACACTCTGGTCAGAAAGGATGTCCAGTCATCCTGCACTGCCATTTGCAATCCCTGCAGTGCCTGGGTGACCGTTCCAGGGCTGCATTCCAAGTATTCTCTAGTATGATGCATATTGTGGCCTGTACTTATTGTAGCATTGCTTTGGGGACTCTAAAACAGTACAAAAATACATGTCCCAGCACTGATACCTGATCACACAGCTAACCATTCTCTGCACCTCAGGAGTACATCACAGATGCATCAATCACATGATTACCATTTGTCTTAATACAGGGAGAAATGTTAATAACCATTACAGGACTGGTGTTGCAGTAGGAGGCCTCAAAGAGGTAACAGCCAGCTGTCAAATACAGCAGACAGAAATCACTGAGAGCCTTCTTTATTGTTTCATCACTTCATCTTGAAGTGGCAGTTGAGTTGTACTTTGTAAAAGATAGTTACAGCAAATATTTAGGAGATGGAGAGTCGAGGAGAGCTGAAACAACAATTCACAGGTGTACTCTCACATGCCACTGAAGTAGAAAATTGACTGAAGCCTCTTAGGATGGACTAGTCATAAAGAGGAATACTGAGGGGGAAACAGAGAGGGAGGAGTTTAACTTAGTGGAAGCTAGTGAAAGAAAACTGGAGGATTTACAAATCACCACCCGCAGTATTTCTACATCAGCTTCTTCTGTGAGCTCTCTGAATACCTAGAAATTTGAAACCAGCTTCAGATCTCAGGGTCTGCTTCTTTTTAAGTGTATCAGCTCATGATCAATTCATCCCTGTTACACACTTGTTTACATGGGTTTAAAACCATGGTTCTTATAAACTTTGTGTGTAGTCAGGGCCTTCCATAAGGTGAGAAGAGTTCTGGGATGGGGGACCTGTTCACTGGGTCTGTAATCACCCATAACTGCTGGGATAACTGGTGTAAAATCTTGTTACAATGACTGGTAGAAATACTGTCTGTAAAGTGCCTCTGTTCTGGGGGAGGGTATGAACTCTGTCTAGACTTCTGGAATTGTATTTATACATTGAATAAATACAAATTACTATGTTGGGGGAGAAATTTAATCCAACGTACAAGTGCTACAGAGGAAGATCCTCCATAAGGGCAATGAATGAATTGGACAAAGACCGATGGGATGAAATGCATCCCTTACCATATACTTTACAAACTCCATGGAATCTGGCAGCACCAAAAACCCAACTTCTTCACAATTCAACACTTAGTTTATAGTCATGCTTTTAGGGGTGAAAGATCTTTTTTTGGGTGGTGTGCTGATAAGCCAGCATCTGCAGTTTTGGGGAAGAGCAGTAGTTTCTAGGCAAGAATGGGAATCCGAGGGAGTAATACTCATCTAGTCCTGCAACACTGATCAGACTTTTGACCACCAACAGCACAATAGATGAAAATAAGGCTAAATTTACAGGTTAATTCCTTGGAAATGGTCATATCAAGAATATAGATTTCTAGTAGGAGGCTTTCTACACCTGTTGCACATCTGCAGCAAACACCTTGAGTCAAACCTGAATGGTTTGGAGCTGAATTATTCACAGAGCTCTGGGGCACCTTGTGCCTGGCACCACATTTGAATTAAGAAGCTCCTTGGTAGTCCTGCAGAGCTAAAAACTCCATACAAAGAGCTTTATGGCTCTGTAGAAACCGACTCAAGATGAGGCTGGTGCTGAGTCTGAACTAATAAGCTCTGCAAGTCTCCATTCGAAGCTTCTCAGAGTGACTGCACACTGCTTCCCAGTATGTCTCATGATATCAGTATTACTTAGTGTGCTTTTTTTCTCTTACTGTGATTATTTCAGCATGATGCTTGTACTTCCATTTCCAAGAATTTTAATGAAAGAGCTGAGGCTCAAGTTTGGAATTTATATTGCTCTAAGTGATAGAGGCTGAATCTGAGTGCCATTTTTCAAGAGTGTTTCAAAAGGCCAATTGAACAGTTCAAGATTTAAAGGAAAGCTTTTGACCTTCTGGTGAACTGCAGTGGCAAACAAAAGTTCAAATGTTTGTTGCTGTTCCTCCAGCATGTGGAACCATACAATGTATAAGTGTGCCAAATTCAAGTCTTCTAGTTAATTAAGACTATGACAAATAATTATATTTCAATAAAAGAAGAACATACATTGTATAACATTTACTATAGTTTTCAGCAATTCTCCCTGCCCAGTTCCCAGGGAGATGAAAGGAATTTAAGTAATCCAGGTGCAGTGCCAGGCCTGACATGTTTCTGGGCTGCATGGATCATCTAGTTATAGGTAATCAGAAGTTGACTCTGGGTATATTAGACCCTGAAACTCAATCGTAAAATTATACTAAAATCAGAGTATTCCAGTAGTAATTAATTTTTAATAAAAACTGTTTTTTCACAATGTTTGAAGCAAATTAAAGATGAATTAACACATCTCTGTGTTGTAGCCTCTAGATGATTTTTTTTGCCACTAAAATATTTTAGTATCTATTGTGTAATCTAGTGTTTCACAAAATAGGGCTGAAAGACATGGGAGTGTCCACCAACTAAGAAGAACCTAAAAATACCGAGCACCTACGATTACAGTTTCAAAGTAAAATACAAGCTAGTTCTTCAGCAGTGTTTGTAATAAAAACAACTATATTTTGTGGTCTTAAGTACACCATATCTTCAGTATTCATGTTTAAAAGAAACCACTTCTTGTTAGTTTCTTAGATTCTTCTTCAATAACTTGCATTTGAGCACATGGATCAAAGATGAATGGAGTCACTTCTACGATTCACTGTATGTAAAAGAGAATTTGATTGATCCACTGCTAAGGTAAGTAGAACTTAGTAATAGTCTCTGGCCAGCTCAAAGTTTAAAAGCTGGGGAAGGCTTGTCCTGAAAGCTCAGTTTTCTGTTAAAGTGTTTCTCCTGTTGAAATCACTCAGAACCCTTCTTGTCTTTATGAGACTTTAGTAATCCCTTTTACTTACCCAGAGGCAACTTTTCTCTCATAGAAAAGTTCTTTCACAGCTGTTGCACATTTGCTCCCTGGTGCCCCTGAATATATCAAACATCATAATCTGAAAAAAAAATAATAGAAAGTTCAAATTATCTTACAGAGTTAGAGTCGTGCCTTATAAGTCACTTCAACATCTGTGACATTTAGGCATTTGAAAAAATGATGTTTGACTTCCCTTGAGTTTGGCTTTGTGCACAGACTTGTTTATGCCGAGGGTCGTAAAATCCCTTCTGAGCAAATCAGATAAGCATGTAAACAAGTCTTTTAAAATTATTATTTATTTACACAGTTGCCGCATCATCTAACAGCTTAAATGCTCTGAGGTGCCAGGTGCATCCACACACTGGTTGGGTGGTGAGAGAGTAGCAACAGTGCCCTTGTCAGACTGGAATATTTCCATGTTCCATGAACAAACAGTAGCTTTGCAGCCTACTGGGTCACTTTTTCGCTGTTTTTATCCACAACAGTACAGATTAACCCAGCTGATGGCAGACACTGTTAGACAAAAACATGCTACAAACAATGCCAGCTGAAAAGGAGTTTGCATCTGGTTCTGTCATATCAGAGACACTAGGATTGATCCTTTCATACTGTGTAGTTTATGAGCACTCCAGCAAATGTACAGCATAGATTTGGCTCGCAGTGCTCTGAATGTCACGGTGCTCTACAGGAACCGCAGGGATGGATGTATCTGAAGTCAGAATTTGACTCAAAATACTCCACTGCAGTGACTCTAATGATAACATATGCTTACAATACTGTAAAGATACAGATAGAGGGGTAGAGATACACATCCAAATGCGCACAGTTTTTATATGTACACATCCATGCAGGCAGATGCTCAGGCCACTGCTTGTTTCATCAGCACTCAGCTTATTGGAGCTGTCCTTCACAGTCACACTGAATGACTCGTGTTTGCCTAAAGTGGTAAATGTAAGTTATACAAGAATTTTAAAGACTAGATTTGGTTCTTGGGTTTGAATCTTCCTTCAGGGGCTGAGGATGCACTGATGAGTTTAGTCAAGTCAGTAGTGGAAAGTCCTTTAAATATGTTTTTTGTGTTCCTCTTTCTAATGTCAATTATGTTAATATAAGGAGTCCTATTTATTTCCGTGGAGCTTCATCACTTGCACAAGTTACTTTCAAGCCTCCTTGCATGTATTGACAGTACACTGATTGTGTCTTACCTTTAATCTGCCCTTTCCTGTCATTCCTTGGAAGAATTTTGAACCTTCATACAAGTCCAAATCCAAACACAGAAAAAAATTAATCTTGGCTGCCCCCAGGGTTCACTGAGGGTTCATTTGCTAATTCACCAAACTCCTCACATCTTTCTATTTTTTTACTAGAACTGCCTGTGCTTTGAGATTTATCTGTGTGTCTACTCTGTTGGTTGGTTCAAGTGACATTATTCAGACCACTGTTTGTTCACAGTCTCTTCATCTAAGTATGTTAAGTGTGTAATTAGCTTATGACAGCTGCTTTTCAGATTCATAATCTGGTCCTGCTGCAAAACGAACTGGCAGCAAGGAATAGTTGCTTAGTCTGTAAAAACTGTGGCTATTTCACCAGTAGTAATCTGAATGGACCAGCATCTATCAAGAGGTGAAGTAACACAGTGCAACTAAATCCTGAGTACAGATTCATAGACCAGTTTTATCAAAATTGAATGGTTGAAAGCCTTACAGAATTTGCACCAATGCCAACACTCATATAGTGTGTGTTTGTATGAAATAAAAAAATTAAAATAAAATTGAAAATTCTGTTTTTATTTGAAGGTGGCAGCCAAAAGTCCAGCAACTCATTGAACAACTCACAAATAAATTAAATAATTGTGCTACCACTGTCAAGGCTTCAAAAGTCACTCAGCCAAAGGAATTTAATTTGACTGTACCCAAACCACGTGCCATTCCTCCATCTCTGCCAGTACAACTGCCAGCACTGGAAAAAAGACGACCTGTAAGTTGATTTATGATTTGAAAAACCCTAAATTTAACATATGCTTGTGCAC
Organism: Empidonax traillii; assembly: GCF_003031625.1. Taxonomy (NCBI): domain Eukaryota; kingdom Metazoa; phylum Chordata; class Aves; order Passeriformes; family Tyrannidae; genus Empidonax; species Empidonax traillii. The sequence goes on from NW_020955443.1 coordinate 643,999, forward strand.
AAAATCTTGGTAGGGGAGTTAATAACCTCTTTTAAGTAAGAACAGAAAATTACAACCTTTGACAGATCAAAAAGTACTTTGGCAATTATCTATGTTATTGAAGGTCAGATTTCTAAAAAATCCACCAATAAATTAATTCTCTTCATTTCAGGGAATGTTGTGTAAGCAAGTTGTAAGGGAAAAGGGGAAAGGTTGGTTCCTGTAGCCATTTTGTGACTTTCAGAGGTAGAATTACAAAAATGAGTATAAATTGATGGCAGCATTGATATGAGTGTTTCTGGTAGTCCTTGGCTTTGTAAGATGTTTGCTTTGGATAATGCACTGAAGCAGGTAAGAAAAGAACATTGAAATAAAAATGTTTTATTAACTTAGATTTTTTTGTAGATGAACTCTCATTAAAATGAACAGGAAAAAAATTTAACTGGAAATGAGATGGACTCTAGGTTTGCAGCTCCTCCTTGAGGGTGGAATTTTTTTCCTTTCTAATTGTGTTAGTGCTGAATCTCTAAAATTAAAGTTTTCTCAGTTTAAATTCATTGCTTATCTGCAAATGAGACTCGATGTATCTTTGAAACACTAAGTTGTTACTTCACCCATTGTCTTGGATTGTGGTTCAGTTACACTGATACAAATCAGAGACCCACAACTGGTTTTAAGTTATCTCACTGGAGTAAAGCAAACAGGATCTGGGATCAAGCTGCTATGACTAACTTAATAAGGACTCCAAAACCATCTGTATTTAAATGCAGTGGGAAGTGAGCTTGGAAATCATAGATTTGGGCATTATCTGCCACCTTGTATTAGCACTTCAGGTTTTAAATAATACATGTGTTGAATGCTCTTAGAAACCATTTACATCTTAGGATGGCAGAGCAATTTAATGGTACTGTGTTATATGGTTAATGGGATTTTACATTGAAATAGCTTAATACCAGGCTCTGAAAAACTGCATTTAATAACTACTTAATCAGTATAGGAATGAGTCATGTTGCTGTCATTTTAGAACCTTTATGCTGTGCAGCCCCTCTCAGAATAAATTTGCTTTAATGCAGATGCATTTAGCGAAGTTCGTTTGTGTTGTTAGGATTATACTAAATTTGGTTTACATTCCAGGCAGGTCTGCAAATTTAAAGCTTGTGTGAATCTAAAACCAACAGTGTAGTAGTGACACATGTTGTACTCATTTCTGTGCCTATCTCAGCAAATTAAGCTTCACTTTAATTTGCCATATTGGTACCAGTATCACCCTTTTACATCCTGAAGGGAAGGGAGACTGAAAAGACAAGCTCAGATAGCAAGGGTCAGTAAAGTGAGTGTTTATTTTTGACATTTAACAATGAAACAACTCACTCTAAATGTTTGGTGTAAATATCATAAATTCTTGTCTCCGCTGGCCTTTGCACACAAGCACGTGGATGCAGACACAGGTAGGCAGATATGCACTCACACATTCATAAATACAGTTCTGCAAAGGGGTGCTTTACCTCGAAGTTTGCAAAGGAGACAAATAGAGATAGGTGCTTAAACCTGATAACATGCAAAATTATTTGGACACATGTAACTTCCTTGGATATCTTGGCCTAGAGTGACAAATAAAATCCATTCTTTTAACATCAGCACTATATTAGAACAATAAGATTATGCAATGATTTTATCTTTAGATTTTCTGAAGACCAATAATATAGTTTAAAAAAACCAAAAATGCTGCACTGGGATGTTATTGTCTCACCTTTCAGGCAAACTTAATGTATTTTTTCAATATTTTCCTTATTATTTCAGCTGTACGTCATGAATGAAATTGCTGATTGTTTAAAATAATTAAATGAGTGAAATAATTTAAGCAATACAGAGGATTTTGTTTGCAAATATACAGACCAAACAATAGATTTATGATCTTCTTATGTATAAAACCAGAAACCCTTATTACAATAGCATTGCATTAGCTTGTCCTTTTCTACCTTTCAACAATAACTTTAAAAAAATAAAGGAGGGATGAAAGTTCAAAGCAATTATTCATTTTGTTCTTCCTTAAATTTCTTGTGGTACCTACTCCCAAAATAAACCTCTGGTTAAGGAATATCCACACAGCCTGTGTGAATGTGACCACTAGCTGGAGAGGGAAAGCAAGGTTGGTGTCTTACTGCCAGCCCCCTCTTTTCACATTTGGATTAAGTAGGTACAGTTTGGCCTTTTTGATCTCTCTGTTGCTGGAATTTACAATTTACTCACAGTGACTTCTTATCCTCTTCCAGCAACTGGGTAATTGCTGTATTGTCTATCTGTCTGCCTGCGTGCTACTCATACCATGGTGTCTGAGGGCTAAATTACCAGGCTAAGAACGTTTTTGAAACAGAGCTGATTGAAAAGTCTCCTCCTTAAATTACCTGGCATAAGCATAGCTGTTTCTGAGGAGAGATTTTCAGCTTACACTGGCAGATGAGTGCAGTTTTGCAGGTAAAGCACATGACTAGGAAGAAGAGTGAAATAAACTGATACTCACTGCGTGTGCAACCCTTTGCAAATCCTCTGGGCTTTAACTTCTCCATCTATGAAAGCAAAATAAAAATTCTTAGATACTGCTGGGAAATACTTTCATTTCTGCTTCACTTAAAAAGCTCGCAAAAATACCTGAGCAGTCTCAGCAGTGCATTTAATTGCGAGCTGCTTCTGTTTGTGTATTTGTTGTAGCTGCAGATACAGATGTCACATAGCAAAGGCAGTGGAAAGTCACAGAATCACAGTCCATCAGGTTCATGACTTTTTGAAAGCACAGCTCTTTATATAGTCCAATAAAACTAGATGGGATTCACATGTTCCCCAAACTGATCTCCAGTACAATACAGATTATACATTTTCTCCCTTAATTCTTTAATTGGTTTTGTAACTTCTAATTGATCTAGAACATTTTTAGCAAGATAAACATTTAAGCAGATGCCCACTAAACTGTCAGACTATCTCACCCACATAGGAAGGAGACACTGAGTTTTTTTCAGAGTTTACTCTGGGCAAAATTTATTGCTCAAGCAAATCTCAAAATCTCCCCAAAGTCCCTGGTGTCCTGTTGATCCCTATGACGGCCATACAGTCATTTCCTGGTCATTGTAGCTGTAGCATTTTCTGATGTGTGAATGCCTTCCTAAATATAAGACTAATGCTAGGAGGGCCCTTTCAGTCCTCTGCCTTCAAACATTTAATCCACACCTTCAGTGGAGGAGGTGTGGATTAAATGGAAAGGCCCAGAGGAAAGGCCCACTTTGCCCAGTGTATGTTTTCCAGCAGTGGCTTAAACACAGATGTCTGGGAAGACCAGAGGGGTGGGTCAAGCATAGCTGCTGCTTTCTCCACCTGCCTTCTCCGTCTCCCACCATTTCAGCTCAAGGACTTCCTCGGTTACAATGAAGTTCCTGGGTATTTATTAAACTCCAGAGGATTTCTCTTCCCTAAACTTCACTGGAGTCTCTGTAACTTGTTGCTACTGGTGCTGAAGAGCTCCACAGCTTAACTTTATTCAGCTGCCCTATGTGGCTGCCAGTGCTGTGAAACTGGATTTTAGGAGATGTCAAACAGAACTGTTCCCATTCTGGCAACACTTTTTTCCCCTTTGAGAGGGCCTAGAGGACTTGCTATTGCTTAAGCCTTTCTTGTACTAGTTTCAAATTTTTCTTTCATTTGACCAGAGATTATATTACATTAGACAGGACTGAAAAGCCTGAGTAGTTCCAGCTAATTGGAATCTGTCCCTGTCTTCTACACTGGCACTAATAGAAATGAATCAATATTTAAAAAATAACTGCTGCTGTTCTATGGTAAAAGTGAATGTTTTTTTTCTTCCCCCAAGAATGTTTCACTTGGAATGCTTTATATCCTATGTTCTAGAGATTTTTCTCTTTTCATATAGGTTCCTCCAAGCACCTACAAGCCTCCAAAGGAAATAAAGCAACTAGAGGAAATCAAAGAAAAAAATTTCCAAAAAGCAACTGTAAGTGTATTATGTTCTTGTTCTACTCTTTCCTTTCTTCTAAACTTGTTTTTCTGTATTGTTCCATCTTCACAGGTCTTAGAACTTTATCTGAAACATATCTGCTTTTGCACCTAAATTTTGCACCTTGTGGCTCTTTCTCTATAGAGTCATGAAGTTTGTATCCTCTATTCTGTTCTATCACCCTCTTCCCATCTTCTTTATTTTATTATTAATTGTCTGAGACAAGGTCCACCTTTTAGTCACCGTACAAGTACTATGTGAGAAATTTTGCAAGTGGCCATGTAAGGCAGCAGAAACATGATTACTTTCTTGTCTTCTCAAGCTTGAAGTAGTTTGATGGTTCTTTTACTCCCACAAGAAATATGGATATTTAAAGTATTTGGTTATTAATTAAGGCTTCAAATTACAAAATACGTTCAATATTTTTGTTTTTTGTAGTAACTGATAAATAACCATATAATCATCCACTGTTTTAAAATATCAGCAGATTCTGACTTCTTTTTTTGTGCAGACTTCATACTCTTTCCTTCAGCAGCTGAGAGAGTGGGAAGTCATCCTGGTTTGTACATGGTCTGTGTGTTAAGAGAGCAGGAGAAGGGAGGCCTGGAAAAATAACGGATCTAGTTATTTTATCCAAACTTTGACACGAATCTTGTTCAATGATTTAGCTCCTGTCATAGTTAAAGCAGATTGTTATCATCTTCTCCTCGGAAAGGAATTAATTAAATGTCCATTTCCACTTTCTTTCTCCCTCCCCACACTGCAGTCACCATATCCAATTAAATAACAGTATAATCTTGATAAAAGGTATTGCCACGTGACTCCTTTTAACTGCACTCTCACACCTCCATTCTGAAAATGCCTGACTGCTTTTCACTGGCCAGTACAAGTCCATCCATTGCTGTTCTGGGCCCTCCTCATGTCCTTGTGAAAGGGGCATTGGATTCTGTTCTGAAACTATAGTAAGTGCTTTAATATGGGATAGATTCTAGGGGGGTAAACTCTGCATTCCTTTTGCTGGCCTATCACATTACCTATGCTTGATATTTCATTATAAAACGATAAAACATTATTTTTTATTCTTTTGTTATTTCCATATTGTGGAGGAAGCACATGCCTATTTGTCTGTGTGCTTATTTGTACATTACAAACTGCTTAGAAAAAGAAGGAAGGAAGAGCTAAACATCACAGTGCCTAAATTGTCAAAAATCTACGGCAACTATAAAATCAGTTTACAACAGCCATATTCTTCAGTAGTATTATTCATTCTGCATGAATACAAGAAACAAAGGAAAACCACCACAGAAATTATAGCTGCAGTAACAGCAGCTTTTGCCGCCTCTGGAAATGTTATAAAAGGCATCCAAAGCATTCACAAAGGTCAGTTCCCTACATTGTTTGCAAAGCAAGCTGAAATGATGTGTCCTAACAGAAATATGCATGAAAAAAGCCATTTGTTCCCAAGCATTTTTGCAGAAGCTCTAGCCATGTCTGAGCATCTGTGAGGAGTGAGAACTCTGGAAGCCACACTCCAGACAGTTTCGGAAGTGCTGATGTTATCAGCTCCTTCCCAGAAAGCCATTAGAAAATCTAATCTGTGTTTCACAGTTCTGATTAGAAATTTGGTTTACAACCAAAGGAAATACACAAAAAACCCAAGAAACATGGTTGCCTGTGCTTCCCCCTTTAAAATGACTGGGGGAATTACTGCCAGAGGTGTGCCCATTGGAGCAGCCCCTGGTGCTGTGATCCCCTGATCATAATCTTCTAATGTAACTCAAAACCAAAGCCACTGTTTGTCAAGCTACGTGGAAATAGTTATTACCAATGGTACTGTACTCATGTGCCATGGACAATTATGATGCTTTTCAACTGAAATCTGGATGAGCAATATGTTTCATATGGATGGACCTATCAAAGGCCTGATGCCCTGTGCAGAGGATACAACCATGCAGAACTGTGAATAAAATCTATAGTTGCTTACTTCAAGTCTTTAATCAGCAATGAAAATTCATATAAATACTAAGTCAAGCTTTCAGGGTCCATCTTGGGACCAGTGTTATTTTAGTGTCTTCATTGACAACATAGATGAAGGGATCAAGTGCACCCTTGGCGTATTTGCTGATGACACCAAGATGAGTGGTGCAGTTGACACTCCTTAAGGATGGAATGCCATCCAGAGGGACCTGACAAGCTCAAGAAATGGCCCATGGAGAATCTCATGAGGTTTAACAAGATCAAGTGCAAGGTGTTGCACCTGAGCTGGGGCAAATCCCCCATATCAACACAGGCTGGGGGATGAACGGATTGAGAGCAGCCCTGCTGAGAAGGACTTGGAGGTGTTGGTGGATGAGAGGCTGGACATGAGCCAGCCATGTGCACTTGCAGCTCAGAAAGCCAACTGTGTCCTGGGCTGTATCAAAGCAGCAGGACTGTGGACAGCAGAGAGAGGGAGTGGATTCTGCCCCTCTACTCTGCTCTGTTGAGACCCCTCCTGCAGTGCTGCCTCCAGCTCAGCACAGGAAGGACATCAACCTGTTGGAGCAAGTCCAGAGCAGGACCACCAAGATGATGAGAGGGATGGAGCACCTCTCCTATGGGAAAGGCTGAGAGAATTGGGATTGTTCACCCTGGAGAAGAGAAGGCTTCGGGCAGACGTAATTGTGGCTTTCCAGTGCCTGAAGGGAACCCAAAAAAAAGACAGAGAGAAACCTTTGACAAGGATGTGTGGTGACAGGGCAAGGGGGAATGGCTTCAAACTGAAAGAGGGTAGGTTTTGCTTAGGTGTTAGGAAGAAATTCTTTCCCATGAAGGTGGTGAGGCACTGGCACGTATTGCTCTGAGAAACTGTGGATGCCCCATCCGTGGAAGTGTTCAAGGCCAGGCTGGATGTGGCTCTGAGTGACCTGGTCTAGGGAAAGGGGTCCCTGTCCATGGCAGGGGGGTTGGAACTAGATGACCCAAGCCATTCTAGGATTCAGTGAACAGACCCTGAGATTAGCTTAGTTGGTTAGAGCACGATGCTAGTGATAGGGTTGTGGGTTTGATCCCGGTAGGGGCCACTCATGAGTTGTACTCAATAATCCTTGTGGGTCCTTTCAAACTCAGAATATTCTGTGAAAATAGTGATTAGGGCTGCAAGGCTTTTTGAGACAAAATTATTCTTAGAGAATTTTAACGTACCACACTTTTAAGTTAATTGTTGTAATTGCAGGATCTGCTCCTGAAAGCAAATACTGACCGATTCAGGTGTGCAACCATGAAGCCTGAAAAGAGAGAGGTATGCTACAAAATACTTTCCTACCTAAAAATCCTCCAATATGAAGATGAAAAATGACTGGAGTATTTAAAGATACCTCAGAATATTTGAAAAATCATATTTATTTGGGCTTAGGAATTGTGTGGTATGATTTATAGCTGTACTGTCATTTCACATCCATAGACCAACACTTGCCTCTTTGGATCCATAATGCACAACCCCCTTTTCTTCTAGTGCTGCTTTATTATTCTCCTAATTACGAGACAATCAGCCTTTCTGTGAAACTCCTCCAACAAGTCTCCAAACTGGCAATAATTCCCTAAATCCACATATTATTTTTCCATTAACTCATGCCACAGAGCAGCCAAGCTGAGGGAATAACAGTCCCATTCATGCAGAATTCTTGCTTTGGTTGATTCCCAGCTCACAGTTATGTCACCAAGCTATGTATGTAATATATGCATTTCAGCATCACTGCTGCATATTCTATTCACTGTGTTCATCCCCATGATACCAGACAGTTTCACATCAGTATCTATAGCTAACATGATAAAATTTAAATTAATAACCATCAGTAGAATTCTACCACTAATTAATAATTTCATGAAGTGTGCACTGACACCCTATTTTTTCCTCCCAGTATTTATTTCAGATGAAAGCTGAATTTATTCATATATATAATATTTCATAGTCAAACAAAGCATCACTGTTACTTCTTTATTATTGTAGTCAATAAATTTTAATATTTGACCTACATTTGTATGGTCATTTGATTTGAAATTTTCCCTCTAAATTGGATGCACATAGCAAGTTTTTGTGCATATAACAATTCTGAAATATGTCCCCTATGTATTTGTTACTCTAGATGAAGATTCAAGTGTTATTTTTGATAAATATCTAATATTTTTTGCTGAATAATTGAAAATCAGTTTCTGAAATGAAACTATGTATTTTGGTCTGAACTGCAGAGCACACATGACAGTGTGAAGAGTAAACCAGCATTCCGGGCTCAGAAGATCCAAACTAAGGTGAGAAATCTTTAAGGAACTGATGTCAGATGTACTTGAAAATTTTGGAATGAAAAACAGGCAAATCCTGTGGTGACACAAACTCTCCTGGAATCCATGTTTTTATGCTAAGCTCTGTTACCAGGAGCATGGGATGGATTGGTCTATGGCTCGTAGATTTTGTTCTATGCACCATGAACAATCCACAAAGAAATAGTCAGGGAGCAATGTGAGTGTGGTTACTCCAGGAGGGAAGAGAAATAAGGAGCCACAGGTCATGAAAGCACAGGCAGTGCCCTCACCAACCAGGACACGGTATCTGAAAGTGGCTGTTGGTGGCAGTGACAGGTTCTGCTGACAGCAAGTCACGCTGAGACAAAGCAAGGTAACAGGTCAGGTCTGGAGTGTGCCCTGGAAGTGCATTCAGGAGATGAGGCTACAACAGCAAGCTGTGTCCATGACAGCAGGAGACAGAACGGGAGAGCCAGCCAGGAGTGGAAAAAATCCCAGCACAATGGGAAAGGACTGAAGCCCATATGTGAGCTTGAGTGGGGCTCCCAGACCGGTGAGCAGAGGGTGTGAGTGGAGCTGCCAGGGGAGCTGGTCAGGGTGATTAAAACCTCTTGGTTCCCTGAGGGCTCTGGCAGGTAAATTGTGTGCAGTTGCACCATGTAACCGTATTGCCTTAACAGTGTTTTCAGTTGCAAAGGGAGAAGATTTTACATAATATGGTGAGAACTGAGAATCATCCCCAGGAAAAAAAGAATTGTAAACCCTTGGGTTAAGAACTCAGCATAAGGACAGAAGAATCTTGCATCAGTAAATCACTGTTTCAAAATGAGATCCTAAAGAATGCTGAGCAATCATTCCAGCTAATGACTGTCTGATACACAATGTACAATCAGGCTGATGTTTGTCTTGTTTCCTTCAGACACACACAGAGGTTATGAAATCCACTATACTGATTGCTTCTCTTCTAGGATTTCCAAGGGTCAGGGAATTGTAAACGTGGAAAATGGGCTGTTCAGCCTTAATGGTGTAACACGTGAAAACTCACGTTGCTGTTTCTGCAATAACTGTACCACAGATGATCTTCAGGCTTGTGCTTGTTCAATCTGTCACCTTTCATTTGTTTCAAGCTCATATGCAGAATAATTTAAGGTGGAAGCTGTGCTTGTATCATGATCTCAAATATCTTGTGAGCAGGTCTGCCTGTGTATTTAGGGACAGCTCATATATACCCTGAAAAGACACTGTTTGGGGAACTGGGCATCTGGCAAGTATTTCTAAAGCCGATCTGGCATTTATCACATACCAGAGTTATCTTTAATAACAGTATCAGCTACTCAGTCTGCTTGCTTGTAGTCCAGCAACATTTAAATTACAGGAAAGTAGTAAGATCTCAGTTCCTTCTGCACAAAAAAAAAAAGGAAAAAAACTCCCCAAAATAGGAAACATTTACATGGTTAACCCAACCACACAGAATCTGTAATTATGTGGGCTCATTTCAAAACTCTATATATTCCAGTCCTTTTTCTGATCATATAAAGCCTTAGTATAGACTAATGAGAGTCAAACCATCTGCCCAAATTGCATAACAAAAAAATATGGATCTGGCATCCTCTGGCATTGATCAGGGCCACTTCTAAAACCTGCTAGTGTCTCCTCTAGAAGCATAATCAGTTTTATCTTGTCTAAACACATTTGCCTTAAAGGTTAGTTGGGTGATATTCAAGATGCTGCTGTAACTTTCAAGCAGAGATAGGCATATTGCTATTGACTTCTAAAATACTTTCTATTCCTGTTGCCTCCTGCCTGTACAACTCTGTGAGTAGGCAAATCCCAAGAGGAAAGTTTATCCAAGACGTATAAATAAGATTATAATCTATCCTCAAATTAATGAAATTATGTAATGTTTTAACCAACAAGTATTTTCCTTTCCTCCTTTTAGAACACCCACACTATATTAAATATATTTTTTTCATTTGAGACACGTTTATTATGTGCAGCAGCAGTTATTCTCTTGCTCTTCCAAAGTATCCATTCATCCTTTTCAGTGGGAGAACGAGGCAGTACAAATGCATCATCACTCTGTCTCAGTCTGCCTCTTGCTCATATCAGGCCTTGCTCATTACATATTTATTGGTTTTGGTGAACTACTGCATGTTCATTAAGTGGCAATAGTGAAAACAATTTTTTTTCCACAAGAACTAGAGTCTTCTGCAATTTTCCCAATTATTCCCATTTTCTCATCTTAAAAGAAAGGAACATATCTCATGACCGGAAGAGAATGAGTAAAATTCAGAACTTCTTTGATACTATATGGCATAGAAGAATCTATTCACTTATTTTACTCATGCCTGCCTGCATATACCTTGGGAGTCCTAGTTATTTTTACCATATTGCCATATTTCTGTTTCATTGTTATACGGTCATATTTCTGGTCAAGAAACTGCAAAACTGAAGCTAAAGGTATTTCCAAAATCATTCTTAGTTCAGTTCTCTATCCAAATTATAGCTGGTAAATACCAAACATGAAATCTGTATTCATAGATAATCGCCAAAAATATGAAAACTTCTACAGTTGTCAGAGAAAATGTCCAAGTTGACATTTTTTACACAGTAGAGTACATAAAATACAGTCTGGCAAATGACTGTTCATATGATGCAGAACACTATGAGATGTGTAGAGAAGTAGACCAAAAGGTAGAACATCATTAGGCATTAAGAAGACTAAGTATAGTGGGTCAAACAAAAAAAAATAAAATACATTATTTTTGATTATTTTCCTGCATTCTTCAAACTATCAAAATGTTGTCAAGAATCAGACAGGTATTTAACTTCTGTGCATTAAAATATGCCAGCCATGTAAAAACATCTTAATTCTACTTTGTGAATTTCTGATGGAATGTGTTTTCTATCCTCAACCTACCTAATTAACAGAAATTATGAAACATACTTTTTTCCAGTTAGCTCATGCATTTCAGGAGACTGCAGTGCATACTTGTGCATACAATATTTGCAGTATGTAGCTCGAGTGATTCTGTGCATCTGTTTCTCAGCCACTCATTAAGTTCTTAATTTGGAATTTAAATACATGTTTTAATTCTGAACACAGAAGTTGTCTGGATTTAAGTCAAATGTGTTGTGATTAAGCCTTGTTTTCTGCAGGAATGATCCCAGTTTCTATCCCAGCAGCAGTGCTTTGCCCTGGTTCAGATCAGGTCTCTTACACGTGTCTGCAAAGGTGATCCATTTTTTCTGAATAGCTCCTTGTGCAGGGAACAATTTTAGCTGGCAGAGAAGCTGTTCCCTTCCTCCCTCAGTGTTTAGAGGTTGTCAGGTAGTCAGTCCTAAGGCAATACTTAGAAGAATTACAAAGCAGCCCCAGGGTCTAGTCCAAGGTACACCATGAGGCCTGAAAGTCGCTGAGACCTGTACCTCGCTTCTTCCACCTAGAAAATGGATTTGGCAATGGGGGATGCCAGTTGTCTTGGAAATACAAGTTATAATAGTGATTATTTATGAAATGCCTCTGAGGCCTTCCTATGAAAGATGCTGCTTATGTTTTACTGGAATGGTTTGGGGTAACTGACTGTCTTTCAGAGAAGAGGTTTATTGTCTTTGTCCAAAACAGATGGAATCCCTTCGCACTGTGTATATGAGCACTGGAAGATATGAAGGGAAGTGAGGACATTCTATGGGATTTGACATGGTCCAGGAGTGATTACAAATTTATAATCCACTTGGGGGACTTTGCTGATTTCTTAAGCAGCTTGAGTGGTTTATGAACAGCATGCAATTTCATTGTGAATGTCAGATTAATGCTAGATGAATGCTTTAAGCAAAATTTATGCTGTCTTGGGTCAATTTATTTAACCCGCTGAAATGTTTTTATACTCTGTTTTATGGTTTACATTACTAACAACAGTATATACATTCCCTTTCCTGACAGATTGACAATATACCCATTAAATTAAACACTGCAGCTATTTTGAGGGAGGGTGCCCTCTATCAGAGGAAAATGGAAGAGGAGCTCAAGAGGTATGACCACTCTCCTTCTAGGATTACTTTTCACATCCCTGGATGTGGGATAATTAACCACATTCAAAATATAAGTAAATTACAGGTAAACTAAACTAATGGATCTGTTGTAAGCATTAAGAAGATATATAAAGACAGTTGACAAATAAAGACAAAGTGAGTTGAAAAAAAAGTCTACATTAAATAATTTTTTTTCTGTAGATGCTGTACAGTTCTGATTCAGCACTCTGGTTAGAGTCCACTTGCAAAGTCCAACAGGGATCACTTCTATATTTATTCTGATTCTCTAGAATAAATATTGACCCAAATACGCATCTAATTCTGAGTCCTTCATAAAGGTGCATCTGTAATAAGCCAAATAATTTCATATATCTCCATTTTCTTCAATGGTTGTGCTCAACTACAAGCCAAGTTTGATACTTTGACTTGTTTCTGTGTATATAAGAATACCTGTTCATTTCTATCACAGTAAGATATGGTGGGCAAAGAATGTGCTGCTCCTTGAGGCAAGGTAAGCCAGGAGCTGAGGGTGACAGCAAGGCATTGCAGGGACAGTGTCCTCACTGCCAGCAGCTCAGTTCCACATTACCCTGGCAAGGCAGCGGAGCAGATCCAGTGACAGACAGCAGGGTCAGCCAAGGGCCCAGGATTGCAGGATGAGTCCAAAGTGACGAGTCAAGGCCGAGGTCCAGCCAGGAAACCGGGTCAACAAGGCAGGGTCAGCAAGGCCCTAGGCTGGGTGCAGGCAGATCTGCAGCATAGCTTAGGCAAGGCTTTGAACACTGGCTTAAACCTGTCTCCTGGGATGAAACTCCACACACAGCAGGCCTTTTCATAGCTCTCCCTCACACAGTTCTTTTCCCTCAGCCCAGTCATGTGTTACAGGGTCACACTGCAACACAGCTATCTTTGAACACAAGCACTAAATCCTGGGCAGTGGTGGTGGGGTGGGAATAAGAAGTTGCAGGTCCTTCTGGTTCACTTAGGGCTCCAAGAAATCCTGACATAAGGATTCCTCTGCCAAGGAATCATTTTTCAGCAGGGCTGGTTTTCAGAGGATGTTAACTAGGGAGAGGTTGCCTCCTGGATGGCCACTACAGATTGTATTCTGTAACTAGAATTACAGAACATTTTCACCAAAAATTTTAACAAAGATTAAACCTCTATCATGTCATCTGGATTTAGTATTACTTCTAAACCACCTGACTTAGCAGGCTAAATACTAAATATTGCTAGCATTTTAAGTCCTTGAATGACTGTGTAAGGTTGGACTTGGTCCTTTGACCTTTCAGGTTTTGGTACATGCATCAGGATTTTAGCAGTAAGACATTATACATCACTCAGGTTCTGTGATCAGCTATGTATGTATATTGAGGCTCTTCTGTATTACATATGATGCTGTTCACTCTAGCTGGCAGAATTTGTTCTATTCACCAAAGGAACTGATTTTCCCTGTAACTATTTTACGTTCATGAGATTAATCTTCAGCTGCATTTAACACACAACAGATATAGATACATAGATATATATAGATATGTATGTATATACACACATATATATGCATTGGGGAGCAGCAGTAAGATGCAATTCACTGTATATTTGTCTCTGCCCTAGTTATTGGCTCATTCCCTCCTCTGCTGCAGGACTTTGATGGGCCTGCCCCAGGGCTTTGCTATGCTTTTCTCTCTCAGCTGAGCACAAAAAATAAGAATGTGACTTTGCTTAATAGCTAAATACTTCTTTGCCTCATTACAGCAATATTATTTAATTGACAGAATGCAAAACAGAAACAGAATTAAGCAGCAGTTTTTAATTCTCTGCGTTAAAGTTGCCAAGAAGATTGCCAAAGAGAAAAGTTATTTGTTATTTCTACCTGTAAGGAAAGCAATGCTCTGAGAAAATATTCATACCTTCAGCCTGATTCTCTCTGTTCCTCATGAGAATCCATACGTAGCTAAAGTTTGCCCTCTCTTGGGGCTTTGTTTAACTGAAAACTTTCAGGTCCATGCTCTCATGCACTTTCTTCCAGTCTGGCTTTCTCAGGCTTTCCTCATAGTGGGAACACCCCTTAGGCCGGAGTTAAAATATATCTGCCAAGTGACTTTGTGATGACCGACTTTTTTCTCAGCAGAGATCAAACCCTTCCTATCACAAAAAAACTACCAGAAATGTTTTATGAACCAAGGAAGGGCTGCAGAGCCAGATCCCTGGAACAGTATGCTCTTCTTTTCTCTCTTGTAGAGTGGAAAATTTGGAACAAGGGTTTGGAGACCCATCGGAATTCTTGGAATGGCAAAAACAGATGCGTGGAAAAGATTTGGAAGAACAGCTGGCTGAGATAGAGTGTAGGAGGCTTCAAGGGAAACTGAGTCATGAAGAGGCAGTTCTAGCCCGTCAGAATGTCATTCAAGAAAACAAGAAGAAAGCTGATCTACTGAGGGAAGAGGTAATGCATACAGAGATGCTCAAATTTTGCTTACTTTCAATCAGTGTAAAACATACCACAGATAATACCTCCTGTAAGAAGGTGTAAAAATTCTATGCAGCCTCTTTACTCACTGAAGTCTGCAAACAAAGGAAAAATAGTGCTATAAGTTCCAGATACAGCAGTACTTGTACATTTAAGTATTTTTATAAGTGATTGATTTGATTGATAACACTTAAGAAATAAATTGAATAAAAGCAGAAGGTTAAAGCTTGCTCCCCTATATTCACATCATTATGGAAATCCCTTTTGAACAGATACTGAGATACAAAGCACCATTTGCAATGCAATCGATAAAATATAGGACCAATTTCTTTATCTTGTTAAAATGAGAGCCACAAATATGAAAGTTTTTTTTTCTTAAACTGTTATAATTCAATTGACTTCATGTTATCTGACATGCCTAGGTCACTCTTAGGGCAAAATTCAGGCAGAGAACCCTCTTTGGATCTATCTATATGGAAAACTGAGTATTTTTGCCAAGAAATACTTTCACACAATTTTTGATCTGGCAAATCAGTTTCCCAAAAGCATTGCTAGATCTTTTCATTATTTTCCTGAACTTGCATTACATTTTCCCGGTGCTTTTCCTATAAACTAAACAGATGATCAATAATCAACACATACTATAGATTTTAAACTTTTCATAGCCACTATCACAGCCTTTTCTTTTCTGTTAGTCCAGTTTGTTGCTATGCTCTGTAGGCCAGTACTTGTCTCTTGACCAGCTCTCACAGATGTCTCTCTTCAGTGTCTCAGCAGAAGATGGGACAGCAAATGTACAAAATTTTCATGAAGATCATGTTGCAAAAGGAAAACTTGCTTAAGGAACTCCTTTTCTGTCCTGTACAATCTTTTGATCTTTCTTTTGGCATTGAGTCTTCGTGTTTGTTTAGACAGACTGTAGCAAGTGAACCCTACTATATTCAACTGCATAGTGTGATCACTCACACTCATTCCAAAATCACTGCAGTTGTTATATTCAACTACATTTCAGAGCACACGTGTTTTATTTGTTAACAGAAATGTCCCAATATGAATAGGTTTGGGGATGTGCAAATAAGACTCGCTCTCCCTTTGCCTGTCAACAGATGCCATCAGGGCATTTCACCCACATGCAGATCTCCAGACACACTGAGCACCAACAGCTGTTGTGCTGACCTTCCTCCTCCCTTTAAAACTCTGGTCTTACATCTAAAACAGAAAGAACAGCAAGGAATCTAGTCTGGGAAAATCCATTTTCCTGCTGCTTTTTCCTTTCCTCTGATAAAGAAAGGAACATGATAGGCACAAGTGGGCTGTGTTACAGAGCTATGGCTTAGGCCCAGGAAGATCCTGTAGGCACACAAACAGCTATATATTAGATTACCACATTTCTTGCTATCTCACAACCAGATACAGAAATGGCTCTTTTTGTCCACTTCTAAAAACATGTAGAAGGGAATCGTGGAAAATAGCAGCACAAATGTCATGGAGGGCAGTTGTGAGTAAATAAAACAGAGAAGAGAATCTGTGTCTCTTTCTTGTCCCCAGCCAATGTCCTTTGCTACTTTTGTGGATGATGTAATAGTTTGAATCCAATTGTCCTTGCCCTGTTTCAATGATTTGAGGCGCTCGGGTCACCAGTCATCAGGAGTTGTGTTCACCTCTTTGTTTGCAATTTAGAAAGCAGAGCTGATGCACCAGCACGCAGAGAAACGTCTACAAGAACAGAAAGAAATGAAAGAGCTGGCGGAGCAGGTCATGGAAGGACACAAGAATGTAAAGCAAGTAAAAACAAAGCTCCAGGAATACAAACAGCAGATAGGTATTTATATTTTGCCTGAAAAATGAGAGGTGATGCTAAATGTCCCCAAATTAATTCATCTTTCTTTTAGTGGGCCAATTACAATTTTTGCAGAGGGGAAAGGGAAATTGAGGGAAAGATCCAGGCTATATATTCCCATGAACGTATGAATATGAATTCCAGGAATAAGCTGGATAGATCAGAAATCCTAAGTTACCAGTCATGGGAATTAGTCTTTGTTTAAGCGAGAGAAATAAAGCACTAGTGTTCTGCAACCAGTTTTCCTTCCATCTAAAAGTAGCACATGTGAATGACTCTACTTCTTGTCAAGTCATGAACCTCAGATTCTTGCAATTCATATCATTTTTGCCTGGCAACTGGTGTGAAAGAATCATGGCTCAAGATTATTGTCTTCTCCAGAGAAGGCCACACAGAGAAAAAGACTGTAACTATTTAAAGAAAAGCCACCTTCTAGGAGGACAGTATCACAGGGGAGAAGGATGTAACGCCTCCAAGACAGACCAGTTGTTATGATGAAGGGAAATAATGTTACTCATCCTCCATTATCCTTAAAGAAAAATTCTTCAGTTAATGCATTAGCTAATAAAGCCCAGGCTGTGTCACCGATACGGTGTCCACATTTCAGTGCAATGCCATGTTTAACATCTACTGCATGAACAGACTGCCTCTAGTTGGACATATCCTGGTGAGCAGACTTTTCTCTGCTTCTGTACCTCCTTACTTGTATCCAAAAGGGTTGAGGCACACAGAGAGTGTTAGCCACTCCAAAATGGACTAGCAGAACCCACCAACCTTTGCCATTCAGTGATTTCTAGGGTATACATAGCCTGAAAAACTATGAATATTTTCTCTTGTATAATATCCTTTTATTAAATAATGAAACAGTATGCACAGATGAGAACAGAAATTAGAAAGCAGTAATTCAAAGTGTCTGTGTATGTATACAGTACATTTATGAGCTGAATAGGATAGATAGTGGAGGTGGGAAGTACTCATTTGTTTCTCTAATGATTCCTCCCACCAATGCCAGACTGTTCCCTCAAGTACCTTCAGATCAGTATTATTATCATTATTCACAAATGCATATGAATTTTTCTCCAGATGGACTACTTGTTAAAATAGGAAACCAGCTAACAGAGATTAATTCTTATCTTTCAGCTCAGCAAGTTTCTGAAGAAAGTGGAGAACTTCTTCGGCAAGCTTTAAAAGAAGAGGAGGAGAAGGCTAAGAAAAGATATGAACTAATTCAACAAATACGAGCTCTTGAGTCTATACCTGGCATCAGACACAAGTTTGTTGACTTAACAGAGGTAAGCTCAAAAAGCAGAACTACTGTTTTTACAGAAATGTGTCCTGTAAATGTTTCACACATTAAGAGGAATCATGTACTGCATGCAGATATATCCCAGTGTGGGTGCATTAAGTACAAAGTGAGCCCATAACACAAAGGTTAGATTTGAAATGGAACTTGCACAAAGTTATAAACAAAAAAAATTTTATCAAGAGCAATATTCTGATAGTAAGCGAAAACTTAGTTCCCTTGAACTTTCTTTGAATTTTGCCAGCAGAATCTGGGTTTCCTGATATCTTACAAAAACAAACTGGCAAGTGATTACAAGATGTTCTATCCATATTAACAAATTCAAAGATTTGTCAGTCCTGGGTAAGAACTGAATGAACACAAAGGTTGGACTGAGGTATAGCTGTTCATATTGCAGGGGTGACAGGCCATGTTAATTAGCAAAATAAATTTCCTTTGCTTTTAAAACTGTCAGCATTCAGATATATGAAAGAGATGGTCAAGAGAACCCCAAGCCTTCTGAGCTGTTACATATGTACTGTGCAAATGACCTGGGTGAGTGTTTAAGTCTACAGGAACTGTATCCCAAACTTCTGTGGATGTACAACTACTGATACACCTGAGACTGGGCTTTGCAACACCCAGACTTAGGCAGCATCCAGGAATCTGTTACCTTACCACTAAATCAGAACCAGATTAGCTGAAAATACTCCTCCATTTTTCTTATCTACACTGAAAGAAGAATAACATGGAAAACTATTAAATAACACAAGCATTTTAAATCACAGAATCCTTTTGTTTTGGTGGTTTTTTTCCTTTCCTTTCCTTCACAAGTACTCAAATGAAGAATACAAAAAACATCCATGGCTAGTCCATGGTCTCACCAGTGCCCAGCACAGAGGGACAATCACTGCCCTGCTCCTGCTGGCCATACTATTGCTGATACAGGCCAGGATGCCATTGGCCTTCTTGGCCACCTGGACACACACACATTGGCTCATATTCACCTCCTGCTGACCAGCACCCCCAGGTCCTTTTCCCCCAGGCAGCTTCCCAGCCACTCTGCCCCAGCCTGATGCACTGCAGGGGGTTGTTGTGACCCAAGCACAGGACCCAGGGCTTTGCCTCAGACCATTGTCCTCAGCCCATTGATCCAGACAGTCCAGATTCCTCTGCAGAGCCTTCCTGCCCTCCAGCAGATTTGTCATCTGCAAACTGACTGAGGGTGCACCTGATCCCCTTGTCCAAATCATCAATAAAGATGTTAAACAGGACCAGCCACAGTACTGAGCCTGAGGAACCAGGACCAGCCATCAACTGCATTTATTTCCATTCACCACCAATGATAAATGATAAATGACCATTTACTCTTTCATTTACCTGTGGTGGTACCTACTTTTTAGTTTAAAGTCCGTTCTGGTTTTACACATTAAAAAAGAAAAGTGGTTTTGCGCATTTTTAAAACTCAAAAGTCAAATAGAATTTTTTTGGAGAGCAAATATACTGTATTTATGATTAATCTGTATATTTCTGTGTTTTTTCTTTAAGTATTTTATGATCACACATATGAGAGATAAGCTCAACAGTTTAAAAACAGTTTTTAAATACCAGTAACTTTAGGGCCATCCCTATATTTTTGGAAGTCAGCATATATTCAGCATGCATTGGAACACAATCAAAATGTTCTGGTTTTACTCATTTACTCTCCCCTTGGTATTTACAGTGTTATTTAAACCTATATTTCATGTTCTCTAGACTGGTGGCCATGGTTTATTTTGTGAAATGTCAATAGTGGAACTACGTGAACGCCTCGCTCTACTCAAAGAAGCACAGAAGGCAGCAGAGGAAGAGAAGAGAGACCAGATAATTCATGAAAAACAAGCTAAGGAACAACTTATTCTAGAAAAACTGGACCAGATTTCCCAATTCAGAGCAGAACTTGGACGAGCAGCTGCTTTAAAGTCAGTATAAAACAGCATGTGACATTTAAGACATTGCAACTTTGTTAATATTTTGCCAGCCCCTTGAGGAGAAGAACAAGTAGAGAGCAAAATAGTGCCCTTTTGTAAATCAGTATGACTTTTGTCGAGGATTACACTGGGGACAGGATTTCCTTTTTATTCTTGAGAATAATTTGCATCAGATTTAACAAATCTTTTTCATCATTTATGGTTGAAGACACTCCATAGGCTAGTGTTGACAGTATTGCCCCAGGATTCAGAGCCAATAATATAAATTTAGAAAGAAGTTTTGCCTTTCTTCTGTTCCCTTTCAGCTAATCAGAACTAATTTGATGTTATTAGAATCATTCTAGCTTGCCACTTAAAGTGGTTTCTTGTTTTCATCTAAACCAATATTAGGGCTGTAGCTTTCTTCCTTGAATATCATCTGGAATGTCAAAAGGCAGGCCTTATTTTAGAAGTTACAAATACTTTAGGAAGAATATTTTCTAATAGCAATAATAAGTTATAAATTAAATATGGCAGTAGATCAAAGAGGAAATTCTTAGCTTACAGGGTCTCTGATCAAATTCTGCATTTATTATTCATATTTATTATTAATTATTGTATTTATTATTCATTGTCATCAAGGATCCATAACTAACATAGATGCCTCACATATGCAGAACACAGGTCCCTTCCACAAAGGGTTTAGAATCTAAGTTAAAACTATTTACAAAAAAAGCTGAGCCTGTGTAAAAGAATAAAATGTGGCACACATCTTACATCATTTTTACTGTATCTGGAATATTTGCCACTGTTTTCTTGCAAGATGTCTTTCACCTTTTCCCTTTTTTTGCTTTTGCCTTGCTACATTTATTTTGCAAACTGATTTCAGGCTGACATTCTGAAGACATATTTTATCAGGCTACAAACATATGGCTTTAGACATGTCTTAGATTCATGTTTATGGCCAAAGGTGGCTTCTTAGAGTTCAGTTCATGTTATTGATTAATCACCCAGTTCTAAATCTCAATTACAGAAGGCAGTACTGATGTATTGCTTTAACTAGTTTACACTAGTCTCAGCTCTAATTTGGTTTTTTCCTGATCTCCAGTTGATCTCCAAAGACTAGGGTTTTAGTATGTTAGTACTTAAGATAGTTTAATGAATTTAATGAATGAATCAATAACTGTGGACTGTCTGCACAGATCAGTGACCCTCTTTTCTATGGCATTTATCAAGACAAGATTTTAAGACTTAAGAACTTGAAATGGAGTTGGAGCTGGAAATACACCCTCATTGCTAAGCATTCGATATTGTGAAACCCTGTGGGAGCAGCTCCAGGCACTGCTTCCCAGCAGAGACACAAACTAGACATTAGGAACGTGTGTACTACCTGAAACCTGTTTCACTAGTAACTGCTTAAAGAATCATCTGTTCTGCTAGATGTGCAGTCTGTGAATTTTGTATAGGACTGGGTTCCTTTAAACTTTAAACTCTTTGGCTTAATTCAGACCTAAAGCTGTTCTGATCCTGAAATAAGCTATGCTTGAATGAGAAGCTAACTTCGATTCACTTTTTTTGTCCTGTCATTTGAAATGTTTTTTTAGAACAGAGCAACATGCCAAAGATAGTAGAATCCAAATGAGGTTAAACACTAAATTTGCAAGCTTCTGGTCAGACTTATGATAAATAATACAGTGATTTTAATGGTGCCCTGTTTGCTCTCCAAATAAAGAAAATATAGTGTTTCGTTATGGGTGTTGTAAGATATTTGCCTTTCATGGCTCCCAGGCAATCTATGTATGAAACTCAGAAGACTATCCTATAAAGAGTATATAAAAAATACTGTTCTTTAGGAGTGTATTTCATGCATTTTCATCTAGAATCCAAGTCTCTGGTGTTATTTCTGTTAATATAGAAATATGGCACGCTGGCCATAGCATTTACAAATGTTAGACACTTTGTTGCAGTTTTTATTTCTCTCTACAGAAACTATAGGCTTTGTGTATTAAACCTTATTTGCAGACTTTGAATTCTGAAATATCTATCAAATCAGTGTGCGAGATTAATTGCTTGGGTTATATTCTTGATACACTGCACAGGAGATGTAAAAAGCAAATTTTTATGTTTATAAAGTTAAATCATTATAGGGATAGAATAGCAAATCTTACCAATGGTCCTCATAAGTTAGCCTTAGGCATCAACATAAAACGTGTTTATATCTTAAATTGCATTATGTTGAAGGCTACTGCTAATCAGCTAAAGTCTGGCAGCTAAACTTTGCAAAAAAAAAGTGCTTTAATGTCAGCTGGAGTTTAATCAGGGCCCTATCAAGCAGGTTCCTTTCAATGTCATTTACAAACAGACATCCATCAACACGAAAGGAGCACATTGAGCAGGCCTACAGTGAGTTATAATTAACAGAATAGGAAATGGAACATGAAAAATTACTGAGACATCGGCCTTTAACAGACTGCAAGCCGTGACATCCATCACAGCACTGGCTTTGTGAGTGCTTGCAGAACACTCAACAATGAACAGTGTATATGCAGGACGTCCCTTTAACTGCTGGAATTTCACACAGTTTGCAAATCAGCACTGGCATATGAAGTGGATGGACATTTGAGTTCTCAGATTTCAAACCTGAGCAGCATTTATGTGTGTTTGAATACATGCTAATTTACAGAGAAAGAGGACAAGCAGAGGGGAGGGTTATGGATGAATGGCTGTGATAGTCCTATCCAAGTAGAACAGACTTCCTAAAGCAGGAGTTCCTTGGAGTGTCCAGGTATGACTTAGGGGGTCAAAGGCCTTCTGGGTGAGGACTGGAGAATGGAGGCCCATCCTTCAAAACTCGTAAGACACTCTGGCAGCACAACCCTGTGATAACAGCACAGAACTGAGGGAAGGGGCAAACAGCACATGGAGGGGAAAGAAGTAACAGGGAAACGTGTGCTGTGCTATGGCTGTGTGTGGTTGTTGCTTCAGGACTTCAAAAACATAGCCTAGAATAACAAAACAAAAAAGCTGAATAATTAATATAAGGGGCTTTGGTTTGGTACTTCACAATACCAGTGATTTCATTGATTTCACAAATTTAAGAAATACTTCATAAAATAGTCCCGTGTATGTTTGCAATAAGGAAGTTAAGATTTAGCTTCTCATTTCCTACTGCTGGTAATGAGTTCTTCACTAGCACTGAAACAGAAGGAGGAGATTTATCAGCAATGATGGATCAGAAACATAAAGATGTGAAGAGAGGCTGTAAAAAAAGCAAAGCTGGGCTCTTCTTGGTGGTGACCATTGAAAGGACAAGAGGAACATCAGGAAACACTTTTTACTGTGAGGGTGACAAAGCACTGGCACAGCTTGTCCAGGGAGGTTGTGGAGTCTCCATCCTTGGAGATGTTCAAAAGCCATCTGGACACATTCCTGTGCCACCAGCTTGAGGTGGCTCTGCTTGAGCAGGTTGGGGGTGGACAAGATGAGCCCCAGAGGTGCCTTCCAACCTCAGCCATTCTGTGATTCAGTGAATGAACTTTGATTTTACACCCTCATGATCTTTATTTCAAATGAAGAAAACACTTAGGAATAAAAATCACTTCCCCACCTAAAATTAGGTGCCTAATAAGTTGATTATTTTGGAAAGGAGTCAGATTTTGAGTGCTTAAATCCCTCACATTAATACAAAATAGTAATCAGTCTAATAGTGTAGAGTTCTTAAATGTCACAATAATGGCTGCCTTAACAGTGAACTGTTAACAGATACATTCACTTTACTTACTGGAGTACCTAAGAATTATATGGTGCAGGATAGAAAAGGGCAAGGAGGGAAGTACAGGGAGCCCTAGTCACTGAGACTGAGAGTATGAGGAAATAAAAAATATGTTTATTGCACTATAAGGGAATCCTGGTTTTTGTTTTGTTTTGTTTTTTTTTTAACAAAATGTGTTTATTGCACAAGACTCCGTTCTGCAAGGTGAGGTTATAAATACAGTCCCAGCTGCTTAGGTTGACATTCTGGTCCCTAGAACAGTTAAGTCGTCACTTTTACTCCATCTCCTGCAAGTATTGAGTCAGTTAAGAGCTGTCATATATGTATCTCTTTATACTTTTGATGCAAAGCTGAAGTTTGAAAATGTAAATGAAGAGCAAAACGTACTTTCTAGGAGAAATCCTCTGTGCAGATCTTCAAATCTGTCATTTTTTTAAACACAGAAGATTTTTCATAAATTATCACATAATTTTCTATTGAATCTGGATAGGATTTTTCTAACTGTGTACTAGCCCTTTCTGACTGGCTGCTACCTTATTTCCTTTGGAAATGCATGATACGAGGTGACAGAGATCATAAGACATTTTTCTATCTTGAGTCCTGAAAGTTCTCAACTGACCATCACAGAAAAACAGAATTTTAAAATTTTGTTTTTCATTGCTTCCCCTCTTGGAGTTTGTGTTATGATGTGGTGTGGCAACTGAAAATCTATGGGATTGGCAGCTTTTTGGAATAGTGTAGATGACTGGCACGTGACTTCCTGTAGAAGAGGACTGAATATTACTCTGGGGATAAGGAACTATTTACAATGTTAACACAGAAGCAGCTGCTGCTGCTTCATGATGTTAAACCTCTTGCTGTATTTCCTTTAGTTGTATTTACAAGAATCTGGATTTGCACGTAAGGCAAGGTTTTGTTGTTTATTCCCACTGACAAGATTTAATGATCAAGTATTTACATAAAACCTTACTGTTCTGTTCTCCTATATCCTTTGGAATGCAATGCCTTGATACAGTGCAAGTAGAAATAAACCATGTTCTCAATTAGATTAAGTGATAGTACATAATTTTCAGATCTACAGAATAGTGTTAAGAATTGATCTCAGTGTAGCAGAGTATATCACAGTATTAAGGAGGATAAGGAAATGTTATTCTAACTACACGGCATGACACAAGAAGCAGAGAGGTTCAGGAAGTATCTCAGAAAAGCAACTGGAAATGAGAAGCCAAGCTAAACTGTGCAGCTGATTTGGAGTTCAGTCACATTTTAAAATGCAAGAGAGGTCATTCCTCCCCCTCATCCACTCCCTGAGGATTTTGGGCCCTCTAGTCCAGAACAGCTGCTCTGAAGAAAATCTGCCGTCATGGAGAGTTTCCTGTTAGCAAAGAGGAAGCTAACAAGGCAGGCAAAAGCCATCTCTCCCAAGATAAAAGAAGTGTTTGGATCCCTGGAGTCTTGATACAGACACTTTTTTAAGGCAAATTGGTGGATTTAGCATCAGAAGGAACTTCTTCCTTCTTCCCCATCTGCCAGCTTCTTGAGGAGAGTGTGTCTTATACTGAAAACACTTGATGTAAGACCCAAGATACAAGGGTAGAGTTCAGTTGTAAAACATTTATTTCCAAGAGGCACCTTGTCTGTGAAACTAGTCCTGCCACTGGCAGAATGACAGTTACAGAATCAGCTGAACAATGCCCTGGTGCACTCTGCTCTGGGTCATTTGGAGTCTTTATCTGGTTTCCAATAAAAGCAATTGTAATGTTGCGCCACTGCACTATATAAAAGGACCTTTTATAAACTATCCCTGCCAGCTGCCATCAGATCTAACCTGGTTATACCCTATATAATTATGTGCATTCTTTGGAAGATCTGACACTTCCTTTAGCTCTGAATTTGGCCAGAGAATCACAGCTGATCATGACATAATATTAACTCTGCAGTTTGATCATACTAAGCCAAATTCAAGTGCAGTGTTGAATAAAAGAAAAATGAAAAAAGTGAGTCTCTATGTAACATGGTGCAACCTGCATGAGGAAGTTGCGAGTAATTTGTGCCAGTTGTTTGAAAGTAAGCAAAACCTGATCAAACGGAAATTCCACAGGACAGAAAAGTGACTACAATAGAAGGGGAGAAAAAAAGGAAGACTGTCCAATAACCTCTCTCTTATGCTTTACTTTTATGCTGCACATGCTGCTATCAATTTATGTTCACCTAGAGCAACTAACCTTAATTAATACATCACCATCCCAGAGATTCTGTATCTGGGCATTGGGATTACACAGAAAAGAATATCTTTCATTTGCCAAGGAATACAGTGATCAGGATGAATACTAATGATCATATAAGGAAAACTCCACAGCTCTCACAAGCAAAGTGCTGCAGTGTTATCCCAGGTTTTGCACATGTTTTTTTCTAAAGAATATCATGTCAAGCTTGAAGTACTTCAGATATTGTCATCGTGGCATCCTGTGGGAAAAAATTATTCTATATGGTTTAGTAATGCTGTGGTGAAAACAACAAGAGGCAAGTTGCAAATACCATAGGCAAGTTATATGATTTACATCTGTTTTGAGTCTAGCTGGTTCCCAGAAGCAAGAGCAAATTCATTATTATCAAGATAATATATGCTCAGATGGATTTATTCTGTGGGATGATATTATTTTGCCTTCTCATTGCTTCTTTTTGATTTTGCAGGCAAGAAGAAAAGAAATCGAAGTCCCAGCCTGGTGAAAGGCCCATGAAAGACGAACGCATTTTAAACCTGCAGAGGAAGATTGTAGAAAAAAAAATGGAGCGTAAAAAGCAAGCAGGACTCCTAAAGACTTTCCCCCAGAAAACCAGCATCGTGCCAAGCAAGGTCTGGTTATTACATAAGGAGAAAAGCTCTGCAATAGACCTGCTGTTCACAGACCTTTGCTCAACTGCCAGCACTGGCAAGGGGGGCAGAGGCAGATGGTGCCATGCATGACCGGCAATAGCAACACCCTGCTTCCTGCACAGGCACAGTTTCTCCAGCCGTGGCCTTGACCTCACCTTCCTGTCACACATTCTGCCACCACGGAGCAGGGTTCATCCATTCTACACCTGCCATCCCACTCTTACTATCCCAGCAGGACAGCACCTTATCCCCTGTCTCTAACTTTTGTCTTTCCCAGCTTCCCATCACACACACCCCATCCCAAACTGGGATTGCCCCCTCTCACCTGGGGTATGTTTACAGTTCATCATTCCCATGGTTTTGTGGAGTGTTGCAGCTGTGTTTAAGTCATCTTAAACTGGGCAAGCCGCTCAGGTTACCTTTCTGTTCATCACACACCTACTTTGATGTTGACAAGTTTCCCAATCATGTTAGAAAACACACGGCGTTGTCAGCCAGCAGGATCAGGTAGAATTTCAGTGTATCCTCTGAAGAGGAGGCCACTGTATCACCTGCAGTCTGATCATCTGTGTGTCTTTCCTGCAGGATTCTTCGCAAGGGAACCACTGGAGAGAACTGGAAGAGATTCGGGAAAGACAGTTCAAACTCCTTCAACATGGCTTCATGGCCAGGGAGGCAGCTCAGAAAAGGGCTGCCTGTGTGGCTGCAAGAATTGGAACCACAAGCTATATACTGCGCTCTGATGTACAGTAAAATACACTTGGAATCAATTCAGGCCTGCTGGAAATCTCCCAGTGTACCTGGGAGAGGTACAAGGTTGAGTGATTCTTTATTTCACCTTTTCAGTGTGATTAGAAAAAATGTAAGGTCTTACAGGCGCAATAGAATAAAAATGGGTGTGTTTCTTTATAATTTTATTTTTTATATTATTTTATAATGATGTAATGAATAATTACAATATAATGATTTTTTTTTCTGCTATAATCAAAAGCTTTGAGAAACTGAAACCTTATCATCAGAGATCCTACAAGCAGAATGGCAAATATCTGGGTAAGAATGTTGAGCCCTGTGTTTCTGTTATAGTGTAGTATGCCACGGTTTGCTACACTCATCTTCCAGAGGGTCAAAAATGAGGGCAAAACCCAAGAAACATTTGTTTACATATGCATCTTTTCAGAAGGCATGGTCAGCCCAAGGTTCTAACACGTCTTCTTACATGACAGTAACTGTGTGTAAGAGGATCACCAGTTTCAACACTGGTTTTAGAGGATGAGGGAAAATCTGTTTAGAAGGTTTAGGTGATGTGATAGCCTCCAGGAGCCAGTGTCTAGATTCAGTGACCCAGGCAGACCATCCCTCTATTTGCAGATGTAAATCTCTTCAGTATTTAAGCAGTGGAAGGAGAACATAACATTGTTTGATCCCTTTAGGAAGCTGCTTCCAGAAAAACTCAAAGTTCTGTTACTCACTTAGAAGATAATTTGCCCTCTATGACAATTTCTATATTGTGTAAAACAGCCTTTAAATCACAAGACTTATCCAGGCACAAAGCCAAGGAGTATATAAATTGGAATTAAAATCTGCACAGCAGTAAGACTATGTAATGTATTTCCATTTTAACTCAATGCCAGTTACTAAGTGTTTAATTATGGCTATTGCAAATATTTAAATTGACGGAGACTGTCACTGACATTAGAGTCAGGCAGCTGCTTCTAATGCTCTCACAGCATTGCATTTCTCACTTTTTATTGCAGGAAGTCTAATGGAATTCTTTTGTTGCCATCTAGCTGTGAAGAACATTTCCACAACCCTCAAGTTGATAAAATGTGTTGTATTTTTCCCTCAAAGTAAATGCTGTAGTAGTCCACAGGAGCAAAGCAAGGAGGGCTCATGCTCCACAGCAAGAGTTAAGGAACACAGGTGAGTGAAAAGAAGGGATCATAGAAACAGAACTACGGAGAAAAGGGAACTATGACACCGTGTCAAGTAAGGAATTGTAATACCTTTAAATGACAAACCCTTGGTGGCAGGGAGTTTGTCTTCCCTCGGGGTTGTTCAGCATTGTTTTGCACTGTGTTCCACAGAGCAACAAAGCTAAGGGGTGACTCAAACACCTTGATTTTCCAGAAGCCAGCAATTAACAGCTGACAGTCACAGTCCAGGGTGTTGCACAGCTGAATAGTTCTTCTTAAACTTTTTCAAGAGAATTTAAAAGTGCAGGAAAAAAGCAACACTAAGCAGATAGGGAAGTCATGTGGAAATTTCAAAACCCCATCATACTGCAGGCTTCTTCCCCTGTGATTTTGGACCAAGTTTTCAAAATTTTTACTGAATTGCAATCAAGCTGATTCATAACTATTTCCTTCTCCATATTTTCCCTGCTCTCAAGTGAAAGAACTGAGGAATAAAGGAATCTCAATAATCCAGCTGTGGAATTTTTACCTTCAGAAGTCACAAATAGCCCTATTGCTACTTTAGGATCTGATGCATAAACTTATCTGCAGATTCAATGTTTCGAGGAATAAAAAAGAATGTATTTTGTAGAAAATAACAATACATTCCTATTTTCATATCAATATATTCCACATTTTTACATCATGATTTTTTAGTGAAGGCAGGTCTTGCAACAGAATACACAGAATAACATAAAAAATACCACCTTCCGCCTGACAAAAGCATATAACTTGATGTTGGACACAGCAGATCCTATTCAGAACCACTTGGGCCCTGCCTTCTAGAGCACCTTCTCTAATATTCCTGTTCCAGCAGCATGGGGTGCACCAAAACCTGAGGTGACCCAGTGCAGAGCCATCAAAAGCCTGCAAGGTGGGACTTGTTAGAGCTGTATTACAAAAGCAGCTGTAATGCCCTTGGAGCCAGGTGAGCTCTGAAGCCACACAGCTACCCCCAGACTGCTGCCTGGTGTCTGTGGCAGGGACCAGCCACCACCTGGCTCTTCCACTCACAGATAATTGAGCGCAGTGCCTCTACACAGGTGGATGAATAATTCATGATTCATTCATTTACACATTTCTCGCACTATTTGCAGCCAAGAAGATGAGCCTAAGTGAACAAGGCTGACTCTGAAATCATCTACAAAAACAAAACCACCAAATAACTGACATTTCGCCTGTCTGATCGTAGGGACAGACACAGTGAGAAACATTTCTTGTGCCAAAAGCGGCACATTCCAGAAATCTCTCATTCCAGTGTAAACGGTCAGACCACAGAAGCCTTCATGTGCCATTATGGTGTAAGGAGGTGTAACGAAGCCCGGGTGACCTGAGGAACACCAGGGGGTTTTGCCCTGTGATAAACACCAGTGACACAGGTGTCACTGCTGGGTGGCATTTGGCTCCCTCTTCCACATCAGCCCCAGTAACTCGACTGCCAGGTCAGGTAATGCGACCTGCCCTAGACAACATGATGTTTTCTCTCAGATAAACAGATGTTTTCTTATTTAAATGAAACCAAAGACACAGAGACAGTTATGTTGGAATGGCAAGCAAAAAAAAAAAAAAAAAAAAAAGTACAGATCTCCATCACTTTTCACCCAGGGAAGAAGAGAAGTCACCAGGGAAAGCCACAAAGAGCCCAGTGGCTGGGCACAGGGCAGTAAGAAAGCAGGGAAGGACAGACGGTCCTTGCATTAAGGTAAATCAGCTGTGAAAAACCCTTACTGATGCTGAGGTGAGGGCACAGAAACACCTCGCCGTTGTTTATAATGAGTTACATGCTAGATCTGGAGTAATTATGCCATGGGCAACAGGTAACTATCTCCCACGATGATGGCTCTGATGAATTTTGCTCCACGTGTTGGAAACACCCTGAGAAAAATAATTTCTTCACAGAAGGGGTGATCAGACACTGGAAGGGGCTGCCCAGGGAGGTGGTGGAAGCACCGTGCCTGGAGGTGTTTAAGGACAGACTGGACAAGGCACTCAGTGCCACGGTCTCATTGACAAGGTGGTGCTCGGTCACAGGTTGGACTCGATGATCTCAGAGGTCTTTCCCAACCTTCCTGATTCTGTCACTCTGTGAAACCTTGGCAGGTCGGGGGGGTGGGGAAGGGGATGAGGGGCACCCCAGAGCTCACGCACACCCTACCTCCAGGTACAACAGCACCGCAGAACACAGCAAAAGCGCGGTCAGGGCCGAACTAACACGGGGACCGAGGAGAGCTTTCGAGGGACAGCGACAAGGGACAGCGGGCCCCAACAGCCCCGCACAGGCCGCACGCCCGCGCCGAACTACAACTCCCAGCATGCCCCGCGGCCGGAGGAGGGGCGGGGCCGCAAGTCAACCCTCTGTGATTGACGTGCGCGCGGACCACTCGGCGGGGCGCGGGGCCGCGGGCCCGCCAATGGCGGGCGGGGGGAGGCGGGCGCTGCCGTGCGCGCTGCCGGCCGGCGCTGAGGCGAGCGCGGCGGGCCGGGGGCTCGGCCGGGACAGAGCGGCGGCGCTGGGCCCGTTCCGCCCGCCGGAGAGCCCGGGGGCAGGTGATGGGGGAAACGGGAGCGGAAAGGGGAGGGAAAAGGGAGAGGGAAAGGGGAAGAAGGAGAGAGAAAGAGGAAGAGGAAGGGGAAGAGGAAGCAGCCGTTCCCGGCCGCGGCGGGGGGAGCGGGGGCGATGCGGGCGCTCCCGGCGGTGCCGGGGCTGGGCCGGCGCCGCTCCAGCCGGGGACGGTGCCCGCAGCCCTGGCCCGGGCGCGGCCCTGTCCGGGAGCCGCGTGGCGGGCTCGCTCCCTCCAGCAGGGGTTCGGGGGCTCCGGGGCCCTGAGCGGCGCTGCCTGGGGGGCGCAGGGCGGCCCCGCCGCTCCTGCCCTGTCCGGCCGGACCGAGGTGCGGGCACGGCACGTCTGCCCTCATGAAGGGGGGCCGACCCACCTTCTTCCCGGCAGGGTGGGTCTCCTCTCCCACGGAGGAGCCGCAGGGGCTCAGTGGATGTAGCTGTGTGAAGTTGTCGCTCTCCCCCCCCCCCCCTCTTTTGGTGTGACAGCAGGAGGAGGGGGGGGGAATGTTTCTCTGCTGCCTCAGCGCCCCCCTTCTGCACTTCGACTACAGGATGTGGAAAGACTCAACTGGTTTTGCTTTCCTTTCCTCTATATCTGATTTTGGGGACTGTTGAAAGTAAGCTGTGGCCTCTCAGAGAAACTTGTGCAAGTAAGAGTAATGACGAGCTTTTCTTCTGGCCCTTGCCCTTCTTTCTTTGCTGTTTCTGAAACAGAACATCTGACCGATGGCGTGGTCTGTTCTGTGGGTGTTTTGCTGTTTTGTTTTTCTTAGGTTGCTCGTGAACATGCCATACTTATCTGTAGATGTAGCTGCCTGCTCCAAGCAGGCAGGCTGGTGTATCTCTGGTTGGCTGGTTATCTCTCGTGTTGCTGTGTTTATAGTGCCTCTCACCCAGCTTTTGTAGTGTGGGAGCGTTTGACCTAATTTGGGTAACACGTTATAGACTCCTGTTTCCACTGAAAAAAGGGGAGCGCCTTTAAAGGTACTGGAAGTACAGGAATAGGAAGCTTTGTAAAAGTGAAAGATTAGTGTTCTCTGCGATAAAAAAAAAAAAAAAATTAAGACCAGCACTTTGTGATTGGCATGTGCATCTTCTGGCCATGGAATTATGCAGCTGTACCTTTCATACAGTGTTTTCTGTTATTAGGAGTACAAAGAGACAGGTAGAAATAAGAAGCAAAGTCTTAAAGGCACGAGATAACACCTTTTGATATATTTAGTGTATACTGGTTTTGTCAGCTGTGCCTTGAACATTCCCAGGGTTTGGACTGACATTATTGCTTCCTTCAAGGAGGTACTTCAGTGTATTTGTTGTGTTTAGGATGATTATGAACTAAAGTCTTGTTTGTGTTAGTCAGACATGGGAAAAATGTCTATTTCTTGCTTAAGGTAATTTGCCTCAGTTCATGCTAAGGACACGGGAGACCAAGCCTTTGTTTTCAGAGTGGTGCAAAAAAGTTTACAGTTTACGTTGTCTAGAGAATCAATTATTTTTGAATGGTAATTCAAACATGTTTAATTAGGTCAACTTGAACTCAGTAAAAATGTTGTTTTCTTGTGGAGGAAAAAATGTAACAGGAGACTTAAATGAGGAGTAGGGCTAGTTACCACTGCTGGTATAAATATTCTTATTTTAAATGGCTTGACCTTTATTTTTCTCAAGTATCTACCTGTACAGAGAAAGGTTGGTGAATATAGCCTTTAAAATGCTGTTTGTTGTGAGGTCAACACTGCTTAAGTCCTTGGGAGACCTAAATGACAGGAACAATAACTGCATGTGCAGAGCTCTGCCTGTGAGGGGAAGGGGAGTGGCTTTTTCTGGTACTGTTATCATCCTGCAGCCGTGCAGTAAAAAGTATGTAAAAGTTAAAAGTATTTATTGGCTTGCTAAGTTGATCTGCTAAGTGTTCACATACAAAAAAAAAAAAAAAAAAATTCCAGCTGGAGCTGTGAGTTAATGAGGTCACTGGATGTGTAGGGGTTGAGAGGAACGAGGTAACTCTCTGTATCACCCACTCGTGGGAGTCTTGGTGCTGTGTGGGTCCGTAGTGGCTGCTGGAAGAGGAGTGTACAGGTCTTATCATTTAACTTGTCCTCTCCAGCTCTGTGTAACAAATTGTGTTATTAAATTGAGTGGTCCTGATGTTTTGAAAATCATAAGGAATTCTTACTCGTGAGTGTGTCTCATAATGTGCACTGTGCTCACCTCTGCTCCTGTGCGTTACTAGACTTGCCTGTGGTGTATTTCCTGTGCACTGCTGGGCTCGGTCTGTGGTGTATTGAAAGAGGTACGCTTTGCTTTATTTTCAGTATGCATTGTTACAGTTCAGGTAGTTAATGTTCAATGAAGTTTCCCAAGTAAGCCAGGAACACGTGGATATCTGTAATTCCACAGAAGAGGTTTGTTCTTGCAAAACAGAAGTTTTGCTGGATCATGAGACTACTTCCATAGTCTAAATAAGTTCCAATAGCCTGGTTTTTGCTATAAACGTGACTCTCCTGAGATGTGTCATGTTGATACTGATGAACCTGCCTATAATGATTTATTTTGAGGTGGTTTTACAATGATGAGCTTCCCTATGGGTATAATTTTCAACTCTCTTCTTCAGAAGCAGCTTCTGAAGAGGTTAAGAGGAGGGAGAACATTTGTGCCTCAAAAGTAGTCTCTGCATTAATTACAAAGAAAGCCTACTGTTGGTGGTGGAGGATACTGAAAATTAAACCATGAAAATAGCAATGGTGTGCTCTGTCAGTTAAGTCAAAAAGTGGTTCTGTCTGCTGTTGCCACTGAGGTCTGATACTAGATCCTCTGAGACATTTCGTAGTAATCCTTTAAATAATCTGTTCCTTGATATCTTGTTAAAGAAGTATGTCTGTGGATATTTAAGGTGAGTGGGGTGGTCCTAGCACAGCGGGTCTTCTATTGTGTATTACTTTGGTTTTCTTTTCACCATAACTTGAAAATGTAAATTTGTTTGTTGGATGGCTTCTTTTTTTTTTTTTTTTTTTTTTCTGTTTTAGTGCTTCTTAGGCATTTAAGCCACTTGTGGCCAAAGAGAATCTGTGCAATGTTTTTTGTTTGGAATCATACCAGGTGTTCTCCTCATGGTTTTAACCTTTTCTAAAGATACTCTGTCCATAAACCATTGCACTGGGTTGTATTCAGAATTAAATCCTAACAGCACCGGCTCTTGGGAAACCTTCTGGGTGTTTTATATCCAAACCCGTGCTGCCTGGTGAATACAGTGGGCTTCTTTGTTGCTGTCTTTTATCAGTACGGATATGTCAGTGTATCAGGTTGCTCTGAAAGATTCTGTTTTAAAACAGTTCTAAGAACCTGTAATTAAAAATAAACTTATATAAAGTTAACTTCTTTATAATCCTCAGATGTGTGAACCAGCCAACATTTTCCAACTTTTGAAGGTGTGATGGTTTGGACCTGGCTCCCTGCCAAATGCCCGAAAGTCATGACAGCAGTCTCCTTCCCCCTTCCCTTCTTCCCTTAGGGTAAAGAAAAAAAAAAACTATAAAAATTAAAGAACCCAAAGTCAAGCTGCTTATATAAAAATATATCTATATTTATGTAAATTACAGTTATGTACAGTTAAGATGCTATATACACAGTAAAAGGGGCTCCACCCCCCGAAGGGATAGGGAAAGGGGAAAAAAGGGACGAAAGGGAACAAAAGGGACACCGAACAGGTATACTAGATCAAACTCAAGAACTATACTAATAACTAACAAAACAGATCTCACCACATCCCTTAGAACAGCAGGATTGGCAGACACAGCTAGTACTCTCCAAACCTCCACGTGGCAGGACGGTGGACTCTGCAGGCCTCAGCCTTAGATAAGCGAGACCAACGCAGGGACCCACTGTTCCCAAACCTCGCCGGAAGAGAAGAGAGCGAGGTCTCTAATCTCCAACTTATTTATACTCTGGTTTACTTAAAAATCGTATGGAATACTGGGTATATGGCCACTTCCTTGGTTACAAACTGGTCATCAGGAAGGCCTAGACCAAAACCATCACAGAAGGTCCCAAGTATTTTTTCCAATTCCATATCTGAGGAGAATCAAGGAAAATGTCTCGAGTTTCTTGATAAAATAAAACCTCTAAAGAATCTGAAGTCCTAGCTTCTGTACATCATGTGTTGCTCTCTCTTGTTCCTTTTGCTGTGTGCAGAAAACTACTTTGCCCGAGTTATTTTTCATTTCATTTGTACCTGGTTGAGGAAGGTGCTACCTTGTCTTTCAGCAGTTAGTTTAAAACATGTGCCAGGCTTAGGGATGATTCTCTCTCCTGCCCCTATCCCTCATCCCCTGTGCTGTGTCCTCCTCCTTCATCTCCCTCTTCCCCTTGTCTCCTTAAACCTCCAAACCCATGAATAATAATCATATGGAACTAGGAACTCCTGTAGCACAAAGAAAATGTGCTCACAGAAAGTCCTGCTGTTCTTTTGGGTTTGGAGTTTTTTCGAATGAGTGCATCATTAGGCATGGTCTTGTTTTAAAAGTTCTTGTCTTTTATCCCAGAAACTCAGTAAAGTGAGTCAAACAGGCTCTTCCCAAGAATGTTGGTAAGGTTGGCAGAAAAGCTTTCTTTCTTAACAAGTGAAATGGAATCTAGACTTTAGGAACAGTGTGAAGTGTTCAAAGAGAGCTCTCACTACCTGGACCCAGAATGTTGTGGAAAAGAATGTGCAGGTGAGTCCTGCACTGGGGGAGCGATAGACAAAGTCAGTTCCCAGCTTTCTCTGAGCCTCCGTCTTTAACATCCCAGGTGAGACAGAAAAACTGTGCGTGTCAGTTTAGATTCCTAAAAGGAACTGGTTACTGAATAGATTTGTGGTAGGAGGGGGTGTTACACATAACAGTTCTGAACATGAGATCTACTGTGACCAGACTCTGCCTGTGGACTCACTGAGCATTAAGTCTGGCATGTAATAAATGATTCAACTGGGGAGGGAGAGGGGGAAGACATGTTGACTTTAATTGTGGCTTTTGTGCCAGTTTTAAAATGAAAAAATTTGAGAAAATTGCAAAGTGGTGTGTTGCTTAAAATTATACATAAATGTGTCTCTGGGCTTAGTAATAAGCTCAGGAAGATAATTCAGCAATTCTTATTTAACATAATTGTTTTTTTCCGGTCCCTCCACGGTCTCCCCTCATGCCCTCCCCCAGCTCCTCATTGTGTGTTGGACCCGTGTGTCGTGGTTTTGTTTTGGGGTCAATTTGTTTTCTATCCCCCACACAATTACTATTAATTGAGAGAAAGTTTTTGCAGACAAAAGAGAGACAGGATTTGGGGAAAATAGTATAAACATTTATTACTAGTAAAACAAAAACTACTAATAAATTAAAAACTAAAGAACTATATTTACAACAATTTCTACTCAAGTTGAAGTGCTATATATTTACAGAAATATTTCTTCCTCTTTTATACTAGTCCAAGGAGAAGAAGTAGTCTCATTTTGTATTTTCAGAGTTCTAGTTCTCTCTCTCTAGTAATAGATCTTCAGTAGTAGCAGTATTCTCGTTGCAGCTGGAACTTTTTTTCTCTCTTTCTCGCTCTGTGTTGGCTTCCAGGGCTGGGCTTACCCCCCTCCTGGGCTAAGACTGAAGGCTGGAGGTTACTCAGGTCCTGAAGGGTCTTCCTTCCATAGGCTTGCAAGGGGACACTTGCTTACTATGGATCTTCTTCCACAGGGTTACAGGGGATAATGGCTTAAGAGTTCATCCCTGTTTTTCTATGGAGGTCCCTCCCCATGGGAGAACAGTCCTTGATAGACTTCTCAGCATGGGTCTAGCACGGATCCACACACACACGGATCCCAACGTCTCACATGGGCCGTCTCGCTCCAGCATGAGATTTCTCAGAGTTACAAAATCTTCAGCAGCAGTATGGATTCACACACACACGGATCCCAGTATCCCACCTGAGTCGTCACTGCTCCAGCACAGGTTTCCCTCAGGGTCACAAATCTTCACTAGGACTCTGCCTCACTTCAGTCCTTTTCATGAAGTTTCAGTTCTCTTTGGTACATCCACAGACTCCTCTATCAGCCGCATGGGAGGTCTCCTTACTCCAACAAACTTTTACAGGTGGCAGGGATTTATTTTCAGTCTTTTCTCTGCTGAAGAGAGAGAGCGGAAAGGGAGGGGGAAACAAGTCCCCCCCCTTTCACACTTTACTTTTGCTGCAGCTTCAGCTGCCAGCTTTGACCTTGGAAGCTCCGTTATCTTTCGGCTGGAATTCTTCTACAGCGGTTTCTGTCCAAGCAGTTCGTCTTTTAAACTTTTTTTCTCTTCACTCTCTTACAAGAGAGAAGGGAGGACTTCAGAACTACACCTGCTCCTCCCACCCCGGCCCAAGCCGGGGGAGGAGGGAGTCTGGCCCTGCTCGGGCCCGCTACTCCTCTCCCCTACATGGTTGCTGCCTTTAATTTCAACTGCGTTAACAACCTTCACTTCTGTTTTCTTGAAGGTGTAATTAGCAAAGGCGTTACTGGACTTTTGATTGACCTTTTTGTCCAGAAATTACCTGGACAAAACCATCCTCAGCCCCAGGGATGGGCTGGTGGGCAAAACCACGACACCGCGGTAATTGTGCCACAGCCGAGCTCTGCGATGGGATCTTCAGTCCCATCAGTTACTTCAGCCCTGTCAGGTACTCAGAGCTGCCTTTGTGCTCCTCACCTGTCCCCCTTGGCAGGTAGCTGGGCACACACACCTGCAGGCACCAGAGCAACTGCGGTGAACTCCTGTTCTCCTGCACATCAGCAAGTCTTTTGAAACCGACATTTCTCTGCTCCACTTGCTTTAGATTCATCTCAAGCTCTTTGGCTCCCAACTGTTGGAATCTGAAGGTGGGTTGGAGAAGAGAAGTGCTCATCTGGAGTTTTTGGTTCTCTGAAGATGGCTGTTTATGACGCAAATCCCAGTGATTCCTGCCCACGGACATTACCTTGCGAGTCAATCAGTTGCTTTTCAGTTCAGTGTCATTGGGATTCCTTAGTATTCTTGTAGTTTGATGTCAAATTCACTTATTCTGGTGTTTAGTTAATGGGTAAGAATGAGGCTTCAGGCTCAGCTGCGGGTGTCTGAGGCTCAAATACTGAACTCTGGGACCTCCCTCCCCTCTGGCTTTGGGCAGAAGCTGGTGACTCGAGAATGGGAATCTTGGAGTGGGAGTATTGAAGAGAACAAGCATTGCAGAAAGGTAATCTCTCTTCTCTTTGACAGGTTTGGAAGAACATCGTTCTCTGACCCTGAGAAATCTGGACTTTTTGTCAGTGACCTACTTAAGGGAATCCAAGGAATTTACAGTTTTAGCTTCCTTGCCACTACGCTTTTGTTGTGTGTACCTCTTGTTCGGTGGTTTTAGGTCAAGAAACACTATGAGCACAGTAAGTATTTTGCTACTCAATGCAATCCTGATTCTTGAAATATGTTTTCCTTGGTACTTCTGAAAATTATTTTAAGGGTTTGTAGCTAATACAGAGGAACAAAAGTATAATAAATCTTCATGTAACTTTATGTTCAGTGGTAATGAAGACTTTGGATCTCTCTAGGTGCTAGCAGTAGTTCAGAAATGCTTACAATGTGAGCGAAAACCTGATAAATTGTGAACTAGTCTTCTCATTTCCAAACCATCGTGATAGGCTTTTTCTTGGTGAGGCAACTGGTAAGAGATCTGGGTGATGTCTTTTCCTTGATGCCATGAATTCAGATAGGAATATCCCATACCACCATTCAGTGAATACTACAACCATTCCAGGAGTGTTGCCTGTGTCCTTGTGGGCTTTGCTTGGTGTTGCAAAATTGAGGGCCACTTTAATATTGTTCCTACAGAAAATGCTAAATCTTTGTTCTCTCTTAGACTCAACGGAAGCGCCGTGGAGGAGCAGTGAATTCTAGGCAAGCTCGAAAAAGAAGCAGACTCATGGCTTCTACTGCAGAAATGGCATCAGAAGCAGAGCCAATAGAACTTGAAGAAAGTGGTAAGCTTTCTTTTGAACTTGGGAGGAACTGAAACCTCTTCTGGAAGGTTGGTGTTCAATTGAATGTGTGTTTTAGCCTAGAAAATGTTTGGTTTTAGGCCCTTTACTGTAGAAGAAGGGAAACCTAATATAGAAGCACCTAGTATGGCATCTTGAAATAACAAGCCCACTGACAACTTGGTTTGGTTTAGTACTGAGCTACAATACATTTACCACTAGTGATAGATGAGTTGCATAGGAAGGGCCCTCAAAAGCTGCTCAAACATCTGGAAGTCTGCTCGGATGAGCTGGGAGTCACTGCAGCTGCCACTACAGAGAGTGGCAAACTAAGTTTGGGAAGTGCCAGGTTTGAAGAGGATAAGAAAAACTCTGCCACTAGTTGTGCCCCATTTAAAGGGAACATGTGCAGCATGGTACTTTGAAGTTATTATTTTTTTTCTGTGTGATGAACATTCTGTTGTGTCAGATGAATTGTCTGCTGCTGTGTGCCTCCCACAAGCTGTTATTATCCAACAGAACTGTGTGAGGATCTCAGCTGCTGTTCCCCTTGCATTGCAGCTTGCAGAAGACAGGGCAGGTAATGCTCTCTGTGGACTGCTGAGGGCAAAACTTGAGTGAAATGTTGGACACATTTCTGTAGAGAAAATGGACAGGACATGGTTGAATCTCAGCCTGTTGTTCAGTGGCAGACAATTTTAATGCTCTGCAATCTCTGATCTTGATTTCTAACATTCTGGTTTTCAGCTGGTGAAGAAGTAGTAGATCTCACATGTGAATCTTCAGATCCCGTAGTCGTTGATTTAACTCACAATGATTCCGTCGTGGTAAGTAGTGAATAGCACACTTGTCTAAATCTTGTAGTCAAATTAGTTTTCTCTTGTGCTCCCTCACAGAATCTGACTTTAGGTCAAAGTTGACTTGTCGGTGCATGGAAGCCCTGTGATACAGATAACACAGAAGCTGCTCTGGAGGTGCACTTGCAGATAGTGATAGGATAATATAAAATACCTTTTTGCTCCAGAACCTGGCGTTCAGGTTGAAAAGAACCTCTAAGATGACGGAGTCCCAACTATTCACCCAGCACCACCAAGTCCACAACTAAACCATGTCCCAAGCACGACATCTACATGTCTCTGAAATACTTCCAGGGATGGGGACTCAAGCACTGCCCTAGGCAGCCTCTTCCAGTGCTTGACAACCCTTTTGGTGAAGAATTTTTTCAAATCTGCCTAGTGATTTGAAGAAAAAACCAAGGGAGAGAAGAGTAAGTCTTTGACTTCTATGAAGTGTTTAGCTGCAGCACTGGTTTGAGGTACTCCTGTCAGAGATGCCAAGCACACCTTTAGCTGACTGGGTGCTAAACCTGTTGATCTCATTACTTTAACAAGTCTTAAAAAAATCTACTTTTTTTCCCTTTACTGCTGTTTTGAAAGCTTCGATCCAGCCAGCAGTGTGGTTTATCCTCTCAGCTTTGTGATGCCACTGCTGCTCCAATGCAAATCAGAAAGAAGCAGCAGGAATAGCATGGGGGTGCTTCTTGATGGGGTTGTTCCTGAGCCTTTGCAGAGGAAAGGCCTGATATTTTACAATTGCACTGCCCCTGCTCCAGTTCCACCAAAGACAGCAGTGAGTTGGGGATTATTTTTTTTCCTTCAGCAGCTGCTCTCATATGGAGCATTTTTGGACATCACTGCTGAATCAACCTGTTTGGGGAGAAAGAGGGAAAGAATCACCTCCAGCCTGAGACCATAAATCAGGGAACTGAAATGGGGGAGCAGGGAGGAAGGGGTCAGGTGGTTCATAAGCTGCCTCTATTTCTACCCCCTTGGAGCACCGGGAGCAGAACCATCAGCATCCACTTGGTTGTTTAGAGAGCAGCAGTTAATATACTGCTTTTAACATTCTTAATCAAAACAAGAGCAATAGCCTACCATTCTTAGCTTGTTTTGTTGTAACTGCTTTGCGTAACTGGTGTTTTTGTGTAATACCAGGGGTGCACAACAAAGTCTAATTGTATTTTGTTTTCTCTTCTTTCCCATATGTATCGATGCAAGATTGTTGAAGGTGAGTGGATGTTTTAAAATTGGTAATGAAATTGTCCTAAGCGTAATTATTATTTTTGTTTACCTTTTCCAATGAGCTCGAGCAGCATGAATTAAAGATGCATTTAGGAAAAGGCAAAGGACATTGCTAAAGCATCCAACTGGTGTCTTAAGAGAATTAATCCAGTCTGTGTTTGATAGTAACTATCAGAGCTTGTAGAAACTACCTGAAATACAATACATCAAAGCTGTTCCAATTGCTTCTTACTTTCCAAAAACAGAATTTCTTTAAGCCCCAAGTTGACCATAATTTTAATTAGCACTGGAATATCAGCTTTGAATAAAAAAGAAAATGTCAAAAGATTTGTTTAACCTGTGCTGCAGTGAAGGAACTTAAGGAGAAAGTGATTTGTTGTCATAGTATTCAGTTTCATTATCTAGTCTAACATGCTTCAAATTTTGTAGAGAGAAGTATTAACAAGTGTGAAGTTGGGTTTTTTTCTACTTTAGGTGTTAAAATGGTTACAGGTCTAAAGAAGTTAATCCTTTATATCTGTCAGCCTTGTTCTGATTATATTATTGGACACGCATTAGTATGTTGTCAGCTGCTTACCTGGAATGTAATCCTTTCTGTGCTCTGAATGAAGCAAGAGCAGGTGAAAAATACCAGCATTAAAAGTTGTAGCTGAACACTTGTAGGCAGGAAGGGACCTTAATTTTGTGACTCTTTATGTCATTTTAGTTGATTAGTGCTTGATTATTGTTACATGGACACTGGAGTTGCAGAGATACTTGACTTCAGTCTTCTCTCTTTGTTCTCACACAGCAACTGTTGCAGTTCCTCACCATAGGATTGCAGCAGTTTTTGTCAGTAGGGATTGGGAAAGGTATCTTCCTTTTACAGGGGAAATTGATTCACGGGTAGTGTAAATACATGAAACATATGGCACTGAGAATCTTTAAGGTCATGTTTTAGCTGTTTGTAGGGTGAAGAGTGCAAGTGTTTTCTGTCAGTCTGTAGCAAAATGTTCACAATATCTGGACGTGTTCAGCCTTAATATTTAGGAATGAAAAGCCCGAGTTAAGAGTAAAATCAGCAGCCCAGCTGAAGTGCATGTTCACCAATGCATGGAGCATGGGCAACAAACAGGAGGAGCTGGAAGCCATCATGCAGCAGTAAAGCTGTGATGTAGTTGCCATCACAGAAACCTGGTGGGATGACTCACATGACTGGAGCTCTGCCATGGATGGCTACAAGCTCTTCAGACAGGACAGGCAGGGTAGGAGAGGTGGAGGGGTGGTTCTGTGTGTTAGAGAGTTCCTTAACTCTGTAGAACTTGAGGTCACCAATGATAAGGTTGAGTGTTTGTGGACCAGAATCAGGGGGAAGGCCAACAAGGCTGACATCCTAATGGGAGTCTGTTATAGACCACCCAACCAGGATGATGAGGGTGATGAATTATTCTACAAGCAGCTGGCAGATGTCTCAAAATCGCCAGCCCTTGTTCTTGTGGGCAACTTCAACCTGCCAGATATCTTCTGGGAACTCAACATGGCAGAGAAGAGGCAGTCTAAGAGATTCCTGGAGTGTATAGAGGATAATTTCCTGCTCCAGCAGGTAAATGAACCTACCGGGGTGGGACCCCACTAGACCTGCTGTTTACAAACAGAGAGGGGCTGGTGGGAGATGTAGTGGTCGGAGGCTGCCTGGGCCACAGTGACCATGAAATAATAGAGTTTGCAATACTCAGGGATACAAGGAAGACCACCAATAAAACTTCCAGAGGGCAGATTTTGGCCCATTCAGAAGACCGGTCCAGAGCATACCCTGGGAAAAACCCCTTGAAAACAAGGGGGTACGGGAGGGATGGACCTGCTTCAAGAAGAAAGTCTCGAGTGCACAGGAACAGGCAGTACCAGGGTGCCAAAAGGCAAGCCGGTGGGGTTGATGACCAGCTTGGTTGAACAGGGGGATTCTGAAGGAAATCAGGGATAAAAAGAGAGTGCTGGTGAACGGGGCTGCATCCAGCTGACGACTGGTCACCAGTGGTGTTCCCCAGGGGTCAGTGCTGGGCCCAGTCCTGTTTAACATCTTTATTGATGATTTAGATGAGGGGATTGAGTCCATCATTAGCAAATTTGCAGACAGCACCAAACTGGCAAGGAGTGTCGATCAGCTAGAAGGCAGGAGGGCTCTGCAGAGGGACCCGGATAGGCTGGAGAGTTGGGCTGATTCCAACGGGATGAAGTTCAACAAGGCCAAGTGCCGGGTCCTGCCCTTTGACCACAACAACCCCCTGCAGCGCTACAGGCTGGGCACAGAGTGGCTGGAGAGCAGCCAGGCAGAAAGGGATCAGAGAGTTTGGATTGACAGGAGGCTGAACATGAGCCAGCAGTGTGCCCAGGTGGCCAAGAAGGCCAATGGCATCCTGGCCTGGATCAGGAACAGTGTGGCCAGCAGGAGCAGGGAAGTGATCCTTCCCCTGTACTCTGCATTGGTGAGGCCACACCTGGAGTGCTGTGTTCAGCTCTGGGCCCCTCAGTTCAGGAAGGACATTGAGGTGCTGGAGCGGGTCCAGAGAAGAGCAATCAGGCTGGTGAAGGGACTTGAGCACAAGTCCTGTGGGGAGAGGCTGAGGGAGCTGGGGTTGTTTAGCCTGGAGAAGAGGAGGCTCAGGGGTGACCTCATCACTCTCTACAACTCCCTGAAAGGAGGTTGTAGCCAGGTGGGGGTCGGTCTCTTCTCCCAGGAACCAGCAATAGGATAAGAGGGCTTGGTCTCAAGCTCTGCCAAAGGAGGTTTAGGTTGGATATTAGAAAGAAGTTCTTTACAGAGAGAGTGATCAGGCACTGGAATGGGCTGCCCAGAGGTGGTGGATGCACCGTTCCTGGATGTTTCTAAGACAAAGCTGGATGTGGCACTGAGTGCCATGATCTGGTAATCACAGTGGGGCTGGATCAAGGGTTGGACTTGATGATCTCAAAGGTCTCTTCCAACCCAGTTAATTCTATGATTCTAAGATTCTATGAAACTAGTTTGTTTAAGGTTGCTTTTAACCCAGCTGAGTATGGTCCATTTAAAAGAGGAACCCTTACAGACTATTTCTAATCTCGCATTTCAAGGATAATTCCAGGGAGAGAGATATAATAGGAGAACTAACTTTAAAAATTAAATTGCAGAGAATCAACGACAAAGGAGAAATCTTAGAAGCCAGCGACAGTCGGACAGCTGCGTACTGAGTAGCGATGATGAAGATGAAACAAGAGATAATGATGTGTATGTGAG
Organism: Empidonax traillii; assembly: GCF_003031625.1. Taxonomy (NCBI): domain Eukaryota; kingdom Metazoa; phylum Chordata; class Aves; order Passeriformes; family Tyrannidae; genus Empidonax; species Empidonax traillii. The sequence goes on from NW_020955443.1 coordinate 688,327, forward strand.
TGAAAAAGTGTCTCGAGAACTGGGACCACTGGAAGAGGAAACTGAACGCTCTAAGTACGTATGCCTCATGACCTGCCAAACATTGAGTTGTGCCTCTTTTGATGCAGACAGGACTGACTTGTATTGCCACCACCTGAACTGTCTTTGAAACCTTCACTTACTCAGTTCTCTCTTTCAATGAGTACAACATCCCATGTTGCATGATGATCAAATTATACCATTTCCACTTCAGGACGAAAAACCAGCCCAAGACAGGTGTACAAGTTTGTATACAGCCCTAAAGATGAGTGTGGGAGTATGGCAAGGAAGTCACAGGCCATAGCTCACAATGCATTACATTTGCTTTTTATGCAAAGCTCTAGTAGTTATGTTAGATATGGAAATACTTTTGCTGGTGTTGATGAGGTTTGATATCACAAGACAGGCAGGCAGCAGCCTGGCAGATTCCAATAAAAACGCTTCTGCATTCCCTGCTTGTTTTGCACTCTGTGCCAGTTGCTGCCTTTGTCCAAGCAGTAACCATCCTGCCCAAGGTATCCTTGCAAGGCAGTTGTGGAAGTTGTGCTCTTATGGCCAGTTCTTGTGCTGTCCCAGGGATGTTATGGAGCCCTGGTATGTCTGCATGTGAGATGGGGATCTTGCTGTTTCAGTCAGTAAAGACCCCATTCTGCAGAGAAATAGTAAAGTCCTACTGTAATGTGTTACACTAATTAAGAGAACTTGGGTTTTCTGTGACTAGGGAAGACAAAGGACATAAGAACTGTTGTATAAACTTTTTTTGAAGTGTTTCTTTGGAGGGGGAAAACTACAAGATTTAATGAAGCTGGTGTGCTTTGAGCCTTTTGGATTACTGAAAGGCAACGTGGGAGAGAACTTGAGTATGGAACTTCTGGGTGTCATATCATAAATATGCCATTGGAACGGCCTGTACTGTTCTAAATCATAGTGCATTTTGACGGTGGGTTCATAGATGTTTAAGTTTTGGTTGTTAAGTATTTCAGAGAGCAAATCCCACTAACTGGATAATACAAAAAAAAAATTAGTTTGTTTCTTCAGCCTCAAGCTTCTCTGCTAAAGACTGTGCCTTCCTGCTCTGTGTAGGTGAGGCTGAAGGAATTCACTGCTGCAGCATTTAACACTGACTAAAGGGTCCTCCCTGGTGCTGGAGATTACCAGAGCCATCTGCAGTGTTAATCTGTAGTGTTGGACTCCTCTTCCTTCTAAGATTATCATTAATTATGATTTGTTACTGAGATGCTATTACAGCTGCTGCCTAAAGAATTTGAGGAGTAAAAATGTGAGAATTAGTGGATTTAGGTTTTGTAGGTGAAACAAGGGGTAGGTGTTAGTAGAGTTCCCTGCTTGAATTTAAGCTTTCTCATACCTTCTATTCCTCTATAAATAATCAATTACAAACGGTGATTTAGCATAAGTGGTGACATAAGAAAGCCAAGTTATTAAGGTAGAGGTCTGAAAGTTTAAAATAGATATTAGTTTGTAAAGAAAAGCAGCAGGAAACTCTTTCTGATAGAGAATATTATTTAGCACTTGGGCTAGGACATGTTCCTTAGGCAGCTGAGCCATGTCCCTTGGCAAGTGTGCGTGCAATAGAGCTGTCCTGAAGGCAGCAGAGGGACGTCTGTAAGCACAGCTGGGTAGCAGCCACAGAGTTGGTCTTTCCTTTTGGAAGTAGAAATTTGTTTTTCAGTATCTCCTGATTTCGTGTTCCTGCCCTCCATTTTATGAGGAGGAGTTTTTGGAAAATGTGTGTTGCTAAATTCGAACAGGGGATGTTTGAATTTCTGACAACCTCTTCCCTTTCTAGAATGACTTGTTTCCAAGGCACAGGTAGATGCTTTAGTTTCAGAGCTGTTACTGATGGTGGTGGTGGCCGTACCTGTGGTGCCCAGTGCTAGACACTGCTGTCACTGACTGCATCTTCCCCCTAGTGAAAACCTTTCCCTTAGGACAGGGAGACCCGAACTCCTTCTTACATGCCACAAACTGAGGGAGCTAAAGATAGCAGGGATCTTCACATGCAGTGTGTCATGGCTGGTCTGCGCTCGGATGGTGACGGGACATGTTGTGTGTCGGGAACCCTCGACACGCAGTGAGATTAATGGCTGCATGTTCTTTCTTGTTCTGTTCTCTCTGCCACAAGGCCGTCTGGTACTGTTAGCTGTCCCATTTGCATGGATGTCTACTCAGAGGTAAGAGTCCACATGCTGTCATCCTTTCTGTCTTGTGGGAGGGAGAACGGGGCAGAGGGGGAGCTGCACAACTCTGTTGGCCTGAGTTTGGGATGTTGCAGAGATCTGACTTGAAGCACAGAGCTTACTTTGAAGCTCATACTCACTCCAAGTCACTTCTTGGTGGTGTGGATAGAGGGAGAAACCTTTGCCAGGATGGCACTGAAAGATCTTTCAGTTCCATATTCTAAGAGTAAAAGACAATTCCAGATATCCAAGTCCTGTTTGCCTGGTGTCAGGAGACCAGCAAAGTTGAATTCTTTACTTTCAGTGTCTGTTGTGGCTTTCTTTCTTCCAGATTGTGCAAAGTGGACGACTGATTGTGTCGACGAAATGTGGCCATGTCTTCTGCAGTCAGTGCCTCCGTGATTCCCTTAGGAATGCCAACTCTTGCCCAACCTGCAGGAAGAAACTCACTCACAGACAATATCATCCCATTTATATATGAGTACTTTTACCTCTCAGGACAGTCTCAACTGGATTTTGGGGGAAAATGTCATGTTTTCAGTGCTCCGAAGATTTAAAGAGCAACAGGTTGTGCACAAATCCAAATAAAACTGGTTTGGTTTTTTTTTTTTTTTTTTTTTTGGAGAACAACTTATATGTATCTAGACAACTTTTTATTATGGTCCAAGCTGCTTCTTGTTATGTTCCTTGTTATAATCTTTTATCAATGACTGTCTATAAACTAGACCAGCAGCCTAGACCAGGAAGGAAGCAGTTAATCAATTTTCTTCTACTTTTTTCTAGTGCTAAAATGAGGGGGCCTGAATATTTTGGTTTTTTCTTACTCTATAAATTATTCCCACCATCACATATAGATATGGAATAGTTTCCTTTTCAGAAGACAGATTAGCAATTTACCATTTAATTACACTTTTGGTTTTGTCCTGTAAGAAGCTCACAACTTTTTACTTTCCTGCATGTCATCTTTGCCCAGGTAGACTAAGTTCTGTACTGGTGGGTTGTGTTTTCATAAACAAGTCTTAAACTGACAATGAAGGTTATGCAATAAAATAACCTGCTGTTGAACAACAGTCAGGTGTTTTGAGCAGAAGGCTTGAACATGTAGATGTTTTTATGAACTCCATGAGATCTAAAGTACATAGAAACGTTGCAACAGGTACAATGCGAAGATACTTCTTTGACTGTTTTAACTGCCAAGAGTCCCTGTATTTGAATCCAAACATTGAATTTATTTTCTAACGGGATGAGGTGGTCTTTTGGGTTTACTGCTGTGCTGCAACACTCTCTCCTAATAACTAATGAGAATATAGACTTCTCTAGGCTTCCTAGTGATGATCCTCTTGTCAGCTGAATACCAAACTACCTACAGATCTTCTTACTGTATCAACTGTTCCCTGTTTAATGCTTTGAGTGTGTTTGCTTTGCTGTTCTGTCTGGTTGTTACACTGATGTCTGCCTGGTAGTAGCCTGGTGCATAGGATTGAAAATTAACTAACCATACTGCCGTGGATTTAGGAAGTGGAGGCTTTAAAAGGTTTTTGGTAGCAATGTTAACTTGATAGCTTTTTGATAGAGAAGTTTAATCAGTCTTTGCCCTGAAGATTGTCCAGCTTTCTTTAAATGTTATTTTTAAAAAGAAGAGAAGGTGGGTATATGTCCTAGGAGAGAGAATTCCTCTATTTCAGAAGGCAGGAATATACCAGTTTATGCACTGTTATCAAGTCACTTTTTTTTTTTTTTTCACCCCAGAACTGAGTTGTAAATGTCTTCTTCAAGCCTGTAAGGAAAAGTGCAAGCTGATGTAGAGTCCTAGGTGAGCTGATACAAACAGGTTTATGTAGACAAGATGATTAAAATCAGTGTTTTATGATCCACATTTGCAGTAGGTGTATCTGTGAAAAAGTCAAGAATTAACCTTGGACACCTTTTGGCAGTTGGTTGATTATGGAAACCATTATAAGAACCATTTGGTGCCCTGGTGCAGCACAACTGCAGGATATGTTAACACTGGTATTGCATGTGTCTTTGCTAACCTGTCCTAGAGATCTGTAGGAAGCCTTTAATTAAAGCAGCTCTTGCAATTAGCTGTTTCAAGGTCTCGAAGTTTGCAACCCAAAGTAAAGTTGATTTTTCTCTTCTTTTTAAATGAGGATGTTTAGAGGTGTTTCTGGATATAGTAATGCAGAGTTTTGTTCTGCAAAGGCTGTCTGAAGAAATGCAGTTCCTTCCCCACTCTGGTTTGAAGTAGCTTTGGTTCAGCACTGTCAGCAGGAGTGTGCAGTTCCTGCATTGTGGCAGTAGGGTGACTCCTGCAGAGTTACACACATCCAGTTCCTGTGTGCTCCCACTGGTAATAAAAACTACAGGCAAGGACTACAGACGTCTTAGGGTAGTGGGGTGACAGTGACGGCTGCATTTGTGTCTCAAAAAGCAGACAGGCAATGCTTAAAGCATTAACTGTGTGAAGAGAGGAAACCCAACATTAAAACAGTCAAGACCCTTAAGGGTCACAGAAACAGCTTTCTCCAAGTAACTTAAGAAACAAATAATACTAAATTATGGCCAGTTTTCCTTGGGTGACTGCTCCTCGAGAGGAACAATCAGAAGAGGATTTAAGGGATTTCTTCTGGGGATGAGTGTGAGTTCCTTAACCATGCATTTTCACAGTGTACTAGCCATAGCCTAAATGACTTTGCACAACTCCCTTCATGTAAATAACACTTTACAGTTAATGTCTCCATAAATAGATCTGACTGAAATTAGCTATCATAAACTATAAAATAACAAGACAAAACATTTTTAGCTTTTGTGTACCCTGTGAAGTGCCACAAATTTTGCATATTATGCCTCAGTAAGCGGAAAAAATAGGAAATTCATTACATGCTTTCTTTTTAGGGGGAAAAAAAAAGAAAAAAAATCTGAACATACTTGAGTTCCAGTAATGTTTTGCATTGACAAGAACTCATAGATAATGGAAAAAAAGTCTTTATGTAGATGTCTGTCTTGTTGTATATAGTTCATTTTTTCCTGTATTTAATTGTATTCAAGTCTGTCTGCCCATCTG